>NC_056738.1:245089759-245126471 GCF_019279795.1 Protopterus annectens
TACTGCTATTAACTTGAAACATTGACAGAATCAGAGCATATGAATTAATACACATTTTCTGAAGTAAAAGAAGTCTATAACTCTTAATTATTGTCATTATTCATTAAATGTAATTCACCACCTTTCCTCCAAAAGTTACTCGTTTAGGAGGGATTAAGAGGGACAGAGCTAAAATTTGAGTCAAAATCAGGGACAGTTGAGAGGTTTGACAGTATATAGGATTTAATTCTGAGTCTTAATATAAATGAAAAGTAATAGCACATTCAGCAAAACACACTTCCTTTAATTTAAGCAACTGCATACCACTCTGTCTGACAAAGCAAGAACTTACACCATGGATTTGTATCAAAACACAGGAAATTGCATTCCCTCATGTGTCTGTATTTATTTTTTGTCACAGTATGTGCTGTAGCAGAGTGAGATAGATCCTTCTGTCTCTCACTTACTTAGATTTCACAAACAGTGCTGCCCATCTGTCAGGTTTAGTTAAGAAAAGCTGCAGCTAGAATTAAAATTTTCCTTGGATTTCCTTAAAACTACAAACAGCTCAAACCAATGCTGCTGCTAAGTGTATTTTATGAGTTGCCATTTAAACTGTCTGGAAGCCGCTTCTAATATCTTAAATACCATCATATGGTACATAAATTGTCAAAATAAAATAATTAAAAAAATGCAGATGTAGATTATTGAAGTACTGCTGTACAAAACCAGTTCAAAAGTCAAGGCATTGTTCAACTAACAAGGTTTTTTCTTATCAAGTCTGGTTTATTTTTTTTTAATGTAATTTTGATAAACTACAAAATTCATTTCGTACTTTTGGCATCTGCCTGTTTTAGCTGTCAAGAAAGGCAGTGCTACTTTAAAGGTGTGCTATGTCAAGTAAGCAAAGCTATTGTTATAGAAAGAAAATAAGAAGTTATGTACCTACTATAACGTTCCATGTTAGTTGTCTTCTTCTCGCCTTCTTTCTTGCTGGATGGGTTCGGAGCTGATCCTCGGCTCCGACTTGGCCAATACTAAAAGCTCGAGAGCTAATTCCACCGGCTCGAGGCTCCCCTATATCCCACAACGCTAGGCGGTAACTACTCAGATCTCGTTTGGTAGCTATACCAAGCAATACTAGTCTCCAAAAATGATGTAACAAGTTTCGGAAGAAGAAACACAAAGAATTCCGGTCGGTCTGTCCAGGCTTGGGGGAAGGAGGGAGGGATGCAAGAAAGAAGGCAAGAAGAAGACAACAAACATGGAACGTTATGGTAGGTACATAACTTCTTAATGTTAAGTTGTCAATCTCGCCTTCATTCTTGCTGGATGGGACCGCATCCCTAGCACCTTATCCCGGGTGGCCTATCGGAACAGACTCTTGAGAACAGTGGAACCAAAATTGGCACGGCTTCTGGAAACCATGTCCAATTTGTAATGTGAAATGAATGTATGAGGAGAAGCCCATGTGGCTGCTGCACAGATTGAGTCTATTGGCAATCTGTCCTGAAAGGCTATGGATGTAGCTAATGCCCTGGTTGAATGAGCTCTAGGTCTTGAGGGTAATTTCTGATGTCTAATCTCATAGATGAAAGTAATTGTAGAAGTTAGCCATCTAGACAGAGATACTTTGGTAACTGGAAGGCCCAGTCTTCCTTCTGCATATGACAGAAACAATTGATCAGATTTCCTGAGCTGTTTAGTTCTGTCTAAGTAATATCTCAGTTGGCGATGAACATCCAAAAAATGCAGCTTTTGCTCTGATCTATTTGAATAGTTAGGGAAAAAGACGGGGAGATCAATAATCTGGTTTAGGTTAATTTGAGAAGAGATTTTTGGTAAAAAGGATGGGTTCATCTGGAGAGATACTCTGTCTTTGTGAAAAACTAGGTAAGGAGGACGACTGCAGAGGGCTTGGAGTTCTGATACTCTTTTCGCTGAAGTTATAGCTACCAGAAAAAGTGTCTTCCAGGAAAGCAATTTCAGAGAACATGAAGCCGCTGGTTCGAAGGGGGGAAGAATCAAAGACGCCAGAACCAAATTTAAATCCCATTGAGGTGGAGGGTCTTTGATCGGAGGTTTGAGAAGAAATATACCTCTTAAGAAGGCCTTACAGAGCTTGTGAGCCATAATGCTGGATTCTGAAACACCCACATGAAAATTTGAAACGGCAGCCAACTGAACTCTAATGGTTGATGCAGAAGATCCTAAATGAAATAGTTCCACCAGGAAGTCTAAAATGGACTGGATAGACGCAGTAAAAGGATCAATGTTTTTCGATGATGCCCAAAGGGAAAAATGTTTCCATTTACTAGTATAAATCTTCCGGGTAGAGGATTTATGAGAGGCTATCAATATGTCTCGGACCGAGCGAGATATTGAGGGAAGCCTGGCTAAGGTAGGAATTGGAGAAACCATGCTGTGAGGTTTAGGGAAGACAGAGATTGGTGCAGCTGACCCGACTGATGGGTAATCAGGTCTGGTACTGGGTCCAGATGCCAAGGCTGCTCCAAAAGGTAACGATGAAGAAAGGGGAACCATATCTGTTGAGACCAGTAAGGGGCAATGAGGATCATAGTCGCTCTCAATGCGATGGCTTTCTGAATTAGTTGAGGTATCAATGGAAAGGGGGGAAAAGCATACAGAAGTCCCCGGGGCCAATCGTGGACTAGAGCGTCTCTGGTGGGATGGCCTGGTAACGGGAAGAGCGTGAAGAAGTCTTGACACTTGCTGTTTTGGGGAGTAGCAAAAAGATCGCAGCAAGGATGGCCCCATCTTAGAAATACCTCTTCTAGAACTGATGTCTTTAGAGACCACTCGTGTGGCATGAGAATTGCTCTGCTCAACCTGTCTGCAATGACGTTGGATTTCCCAGGGATGTGCGTTGCTGTCAGAAAACGTTGAGAAGAGATCGCCCATTGCCAAAGTCTGAGTGCTTCTCGACATAAAGGGTATGATCTGGTTCCACCTTGTTTGTTGATGTACCACACCACGGACATGTTGTCCGTTAGAATTGCAATAGTCCCTTTGGGAAGAGAGTCGTGAAGGGCTTGCAACGCTAAAAGCACTGCTCTCATCTCTAGGACATTTATGTGCAAGTGGCACTCAAAGGGTTGCCACGTGCCCTGGACTGTCCTGCCCTGATAATGCCCCCCCCACCCAATTAGGGAGGCATCTGTTGTCAATGTGGCAACTGGAGGGGGGAGAGTGAAGGGTCTTCCTTGGAGAAGTTGAGGTGACGTGACCCACCAAGATAGTTGGTTCTTGCATACTTGAGTTATCAGTATGGTATGGGACATTGGGAGACATTGAAAGGACCATTGGGTAAAGAGCATCCACTGGAGGATCCTCATGTAAAAGTGAGCTAAGGGGAGAAGAGGAATAGCTGCCGCCATGAGTCCTAGTACCTTTAACACCAGTCTGGCTTTGACTTTGGCCAAATGCAACAGAAGGGATACTTGGTTCCGAATGTCTAAAACCCTCTGCTCTGTGAGTGTTGCTGAAAGAGTCTGCATATCTAATTTGGCACCTATGAAAGTAATAGACTGAGAAGGCGACAAGGCAGATTTTTCGAAATTTATTGAGATGCCTAGAGCTTGACAGGTTTGCATGGTGAAATTTCTGGATAGTAGAAGCTGATGCCTGGTGGTGGCCGTAAGGAGCCAATCGTCCAGATATGGAAACACCTGGAATCCCTGGCACCTCAAATGAGCCGTGACCACTGCCATGCATTTGGTGAACACCCGGGGGGCTGTAGTGAGACCAAAGGGCAGGGCTCTGAACTGGTAGTGACTGGCTCCCAGCCTGAAGCGGAGATATCTCCTGGGCGTCGGTACATTTTGATGTGATAGTACGCATCCTGAAGATCTATCGAGCACATCCAATTGTCCTGACCCAAAAAGGGTAGGATGGACTGTAGCGTGACCATCCGGAATTTTGTTTTCTTGACAAACTTGTTTAAATGACTGAGATCTAGAATGGGCCTCCAGTCCCCTGTTTTTTTTGGTACCAAAAAGAATTTGGAGTAGATTCCGGATCCTTGCTGGTCTGCTGGGACTGGTTGGATGACTCTTTTTAATAGCAGCTTTGAAACTTCCAATGCTGCTTTGTCCCTTAGACCGGGTGGAACATCTGGAAGGGATTTTTTTTGGTTGAGTTGGAATGTGAATAAAGGGAATTTTGTAACCCTCGGATTTGATCGACTGTACCCATTTGTCTTGTGTTAGGGAAAGCCAGGCTTCTGGGTACAGTGATAATCTTCCCCCGACTGCCTCCGAAGGCGGACAGCCGGGCAGCCCCTCAGGGGTGCTGAAAGGGTTTGTCAGAGAACACCTCTCTGCTACCCTGGTTTTGCGGACCTCCTCTGCCTCTGGGGTGGCGTCGATTATTGTTCCCCCCTCTGCCTCTAGAGGGGAATTGGGCCTGTGCATCAGATGAGACTCCCTGAGATTGTTTTCGAAACCACATCTTCCCTCCCCTCTGACCTTTGGGATAGGGTCTAGAAGGGGTGGAAAAATGGACTCCTACGGCAGAGAGAGTCTTACCTTCCACCTCGCACCTGGTCAATGTATCCTTCACCTGTGGACCAAACAAAGATGATCCGTCAAAGGGGGAGTTGGTGAAGGATGCCTTGAAAGGGTCCGCAAAGTTACACAGTCGCATCCAGGTGTGCCTTCGTAAGGCAATGCCTGTGCCTGCAGATCTACTCGCTCCATCTGCTGCGTATGAAACCAGTCGCATGGAGGAGTTCACTATTGAATTTAGGGTTGCCAACTGGGAGTTCATTGTGTCTTTGAACCCCTCAGCTGTAGGATCCTTCATCATTTCACCCATATCCTTGAGTAAATCTCTTTGGAGACGGGTGAAGTGGCATAAGTAGTTCAGCGACCGCATAGAAAAGGTCGCTGATGAAAACATCCGCTTGCCGTACCTGTCCATGGTTCTAGATTCTTTATTAGGAGGATGGACAGGAACAGAAGGATCAGCTAGTTCCTTCTTTGTGGCCGCAGCCACCACCATGGCATCAACCGGGACACCTTTGGAGAGAAACTGTTTGTCTGAGGGAGCAGTGATAAATTTGGATGGTCTCCTCGGGGTGGGTTCCACTGAGTCAGGAGCCGTCCAAGCCTTCCTTGCCACCACTTCCATAAGGGGGTCAAAGGGAGGGGACACCCAGGAGGTAGAAGGGCGAGAACCAAACACCTCAAGATACACTGACTCATCCTCCGAAGGGTTAAGGGCTGGCCAATTTCCCCTCTGTTTGAGTATTTCTAGGATGTCCGCAAAGGAGACATCCTCAGAGGGGGAACAGGGGGACCCTTCGGATTCCTCCAAGTCAGTGTCAGAAGTGATAGACTCAGGGGAGTCAATGTGCTTCCTCTTGCACTGCCTCTTCCTAGGACGATCTCCTGCAGGGTCAGGAGAGACCTCGGAAGAGGAGGAAATTCCCAATGGGGAAACTTGAGGAGTTGGTTCTCTACGGTGTGAGACAAGGGGGTGAGCAGAAATCTCCGCAAGCACTGTAGAAGGAGGAGCTGATGGAACCGACTGTGGGGCAGAACCCAGTTCTAGCACGCTCCGCATGACCTCGAAGGCATCCCTGTCAGGCAAGGTCCGAGGCCCTCGCTCCGAAGAGACAAGGACCCCTCCCGGCACCGACAGAGACGGCTCCGAAGCCGATGTCGGAGCCGAACTCACCAGCGCCGAAGCCCCGAGAGGGAGAGCGGGGTCGGACAAGGGTCCGATGCCACTCACCCCCTCGGAGCCGACGAGGGAAGCCCAGCGCCAAGATCCCTCCAAAGAGGAGATCAGAGCAGACGACGGAGCCGAAACTGATGGTATCGGAGCCGACGCACCGACAGTGATGGGTCCAACAAGCCTTGGCTCCGAACTCGAAGGAGTCGGAGGAGGAATGTAATGAGGGACGGGAATAGCCAACGACTGATGAGTCGGGCTATGGAGCATTTGGGCCAGTGCCTCGGACTTAAGAAGTCTACTCACCACCCTCTGCAAGTCATGGTCTGACAACCTGGAAGACCGAGAGGAATGTGATTTGTGACTCCGCTCCGAAAGGAGAGGAGATCCTGGTGCCGAGTGTATGGAACCGATTGAAGGGGACCTGGATCTCTTCCTGTAAGATGGCTCCGATAATGGTATCGGAGCCGATGGGGACTTGCTAACCGGCTCCGCCGAAGTAATAGTAAAGGTAGATCCTATGGAAGGGGATCTCGATCTCTTTTTAGAATGTGGCTCCGATAGTATCGGAGCCGATGAAGCCTTAACAGCCTCGGCTCCAGCTGGAGCTGAGGTAATAGTTTGAGGCCCAAAAACATCGGCTCCAGCCCGGAGCTGATGTCGGAACCTGCTTCGACATTTCTACAGTCGACTCAGGAGCAGGAGTCGACTGTTTTGAAGCCTTTGAAGGTTTTCCCGAACTGGACTGAGTCGGGGGGCCTTCAGGCTTTAACAAACCCCTTAAAATGAGTTTGTTCTTGCGCTCCTGCAGGACTCGAGGGCTGAAACCATGGCAGACAGCACATGAGTCCTGCAGGTGCACAGGCCCCAGGCAATACACACAAGAAGTGTGACCATCTGTCAGAGACATTTTCTGACAGCACGAGTCACACTTCTTGAAGCCTGAGACCTTTTCTTTAGACATTGAAGGTAAATGCCTGACAACAGCAAAAACACACAGACACACCCTGAATACAAAAGTTATTTAGCTAATAACTAAAGGCTAAAAAGCCACAGACACACACACACACACACACACAAAAGCTCTTATTGACAAAAAAAAACAGGAAGACTAAATTAGTCACTAAAGGACTGGGGGAAGGGAAGGGCCGAAGGCCTAAAGATAAGGGGAGAAGGGGAAAAAAATACTCGACAAAAAGGGGGTCGAGAGATCTAAATATTTAAAATAAACTAAAAGGGCTATATATAAATAACAAAAAACGAGTTTTGGAAGTATCAAAAAGGTAAAAGTTAAACTAACCTGCCTGAGCCGGTAGAAGAGCACCTCGTCAGCTATAGCGGCAAACGAGATCTGAGTAGTTACCGCCTAGCATTGTGGGATATAGGGGTATAGGGGAGCCTCGAGCCGGTGGAATTAGCTCTCGAGCTTTTAGTATTGGCCGAGTCGGAGCCGAGGATCGGCTCCGAACCCATCCAGCAAGAATGAAGGCGAGATTGACAACTTAACATCAATGGTTTACAATCAAAATCTTGAAAATTAGATGACCGATCTGCCTGTTCGAACATGGTAGGAGCGACAGTCGGTATGTCGATAGTCAAGTGAACGGCGGTTCTGAAGATCATCAGCAGGGCAGACAAATGCAGCATGTCTTTACATAGCAATCACTGATATTAAGATCGACAACTGACTGTTGCTTGTATGCATCGATCATCTGACCTCATTGCATGAGGAAATGAAATGCTTCGAGGATAGCCACATTCGCGGTTTTAAATTCCACGATTTTGTAAAACAAAGATAACACTAAATATAAAAACATTGCCTGGGATCAGGAAGACTGCCATCAGTAGTTAGTCCATTTTACAATAAGCTGTAACTATTTTCGACTCAGAGTAAGCCCTACCAGAGTGTTTTACCTTGAAGAGGTGCCTCTTGTCTTACTGCAAATATTAATGGGCATTTCAGAGGGAGCGGACTATAACAATCGGTGATGGGCTCCTCCACGTTTATTTAATCACTCACTCAAAGGTTTGAGTTCACCCATTATTTCCTGTGCATTATATCGCATTTTAGGTAAAAACAGTAATTTAGTGGACAGGTCGGGATGTGGTGCATACATGTGTGTTTGTCCATGGCCGCATGTGTAAATGAATGCAGAGGAATTATCAGTCACAGGTGAGAGTGTGTGTGTGTGTGTGTGTGTGTGTGTGTGTGTGTGTGTGTGTGTGTGTGTGTGTGTGTGTGAGAATGCATGGAGGACCCTTCTCTGTCAATGTGATGTGTGAGTCACCAGTGCTGATTACAACAGGAAAGTGCTAATTTGCACTAGCAGTAACATCATGCAATACAGATATGCAAATTAGTTGAAAGCTTTATCTTTCCTAATTGTAGTTAATTTGTTTTTAAATTGCATTTCCAGTAACTGGAGAAACAGTCCCTTTTGGCTGCAGCTCTTGAGCTGGCAGTGTGTCTTTGAAAAAGATTGTTTGTGATTCACTTTTGTTTCTGCACTGTAACTGTTGTTTGCTTTGCTGGAAAATTATTGTGGGCAGTTTCCATAAAAAATATCACCATGGCTCTATTAGTGCTCACTGGGAGACCCTAATACCAGAATGATGGCAAAATTCAATTCAGAGACATGAAAGAACTGCACCAAGCTCATTAGTAGCTCTCTAATATGTCTCTGAATTGAACAGTGCACAATTAAAAATAAACACGCAATGTTCCCCTATCTGCCAGTGCAATGCCATTGCAAATGACACCTATAAACATGTACATACATGGCATGCACATACACACATACACACGTGCACATGCCCACACAAACAGCTCAATATTACTTCATGGTACTAACCTAGATACTGCAATAGATATGACGGGTTTACATTGTCAAACTCAGTGTTCTTTTTTATTGCTTCTATCCCCACACAGAACTATAAAGTTTCCTTTAAATTACTCTACCTGGGCTAGTCCATTGCTAATTTGCATAGCCACACCCCCAGACTGCTATAATTTCATGTCACTTTCTCCAGCATGAATGCTCTGGCACTACAGACCAGAGCCTTCATACTGATGCAGTGTTAAGTGATCTTTAAATCACTCCTGCTTCACAGAACAGTCCTGCTAAATGTAAGATTGCAAAAAGTTCTATATGTTTCTGAATCACAGGATATGTTTCGTAGGATGTATAGGAAAGGTTGCAATACACAACCTAAAGTCAAGTGAGAGTATACAACAATGGTTGCATGTCTTGTGATGAAACTATGTTAAGCTAAATGAAATGTAATTTTTTTTTTACAAAAAAAGTCTGTGGTATTGTAATTTTTGCATTAAATATGCATAAAATGAACATAGACTAAAACAAAATGCAATTAGTGTGCAGTATATGACTTCTTTCAGTGGAAAGGTAGTAATGCAGTTAGAACCAGAAACTAATTTGACTTCATAAATGTGCACACATTTGCAGTACCATCAGCTAAAAATACATTATTATCATATTATTTGTTTATTATTATTTATTTACCAGGATTGTTTGAATGGGCCATACAATGCCCTTTATAGTCAAAGGCCTTGGGAGGAAATTGACATAAACTATACAATTGTTACAAAGAAGACGTGAAATATCATGAACCAAAAAAAAAAAAAACACACATTTTGCAATTTCATGTGATAAAAATCAAGGTACATATGTACAACATACTAAAAAAAAGTGTTTCTCTATTATATAATAAATCATCATGAAGATATATATCACATGGGATCATCCATTACCAACATTTCAAAAATAAATGCAAGAAAGCCAGATATAGTAGTCCATGAAAGGTAAAAAGTAGCACCGATCACTGAAATTGGTATACCTAGTGATTTTAGTATCATACATTCAGAGACAAAAAGTCATAAAAAATAGGATTTCCAAGCTGAAATGAGAGCAATTGTGGAAGAAACATACACAGACAGTTTCAATAGTAGTATGAGTAATAGGTTTAATAAAAAATAATTTGCAGTATTAGTTGAAAATGCTAATAATACATGTAACACCACATGAATTACAGAAGGAGGCAATTCTGGAACATTTCAGGTGCTGAGAAGAGCACTCTTGGCTAACATCAAAGACTGAAACAATACTAATTTCCCAAACTGTAATCAACTAAATTTGGACACTAGCTTATTGGACTCTACCACCTCCCTACAGATATGATATTGTGGATTTGGGAAAAAGGAACAACATCACTAAAATTTAGCCAGACAGGAATGACTGTCTGTGATTCTTCTAAACAGAGAGGAAAAAGTAGAAAAAGTAACTATTAGGGAAGATACAGCTTTACTCTCGGAATATGCAGGTAGATTTTATTTCTATAAAGAACACAAACAGGATTCCATTTTGTTTATGAAAAATATGTGACTACTGATTTTAGAGGTACATAGACATTTAGTATACTACTGCATCTACTGAGTGTGAATGCTTCAGATAAGCTATTAGTTAGAATTTTGATTTATGTCACCAGTCTGTGAAATGAATAAATGTATTTTTCAGTCTCCTTGTGCATGTTTACACCTACTTGCATTTTTGATTTTAATAAGGGAATGTTTAAACTTATTTATTTTACTTAAAACCTTTTATTATCCTGTTTTAAATGTTTGTGGCTGATCTATGCTTCTTTTGGCTTAAGAGTATGTACACTAGAATGCTGCAGTAACTGTTGGCTTGTACCTTTTGAAATGTTACTGTCCACATTATTGCTACTATACAACTATTTATTGGATTACTTTCAGGGAAAAGAGTAGCCATGTTTTGATATGCTAGTATATTGTGCTGGTGGCAGAATTACTATAAACAAAACCAAATTGATGTTGGTATGAAACAAATACCAGCAAGCTGAGCTCTCTTGAGATAAAAATTGTGCATGTGTGTGCATATGCATGCGGGTATGTGTATATGTTTGTGTGGTACATCTGTGTGTGTGTAAATAACGTTTACCTTTGAATGACTGAATTGCATTTATGCGAATGGTCGTTTCCACGAACCGTAATGCCAAAATACGGACAACATTAAGGATCAAATGTCGAAAATGGTTTGCTGGAAAAGAAGCATTTGCTTATTTGCCATTCAAACACATGGTGAATTTGCATTGTGGTTCTTTGCAGCCGTACTTATGATATTTTGCACGTCGCACATATGACTTTCAGCAAAATAAAGGTAAACCGTAAATAATCTTGATTAGGTTTCATTACTGTTGGTAAGATCACACTGGCAGACAATGGGCTCAGGCTGATGAAGGCACAATCCTGGAGGGGTGGGAATTATACCTCTACCTCACTGCTTTACAGTATAATATGTATTCCTGTGTGACAGCTGACTACTATTACAGAATGGTGTAATGTGCATGGAGTTTATGTTCTTAAGATGAACTGCCCCTTGCACATAACTGATGGAAAAAGTGTAGATATTAACTCTGTACACCCTGTTATCAATAATTTGGTGACAGCAGGTTGGATTGTGTGCCTCTTCATTACATATAATTTGGTTTGTAGTAGTGCGAGCCTTTTGCAAACTGAACTTGTATAGCTTTAAAAGCAGTTTTGTCTTCAAAAAATGTATGCATCTTTACAATGATGAGGCAAATGTGTACCAGCATGTTTTGCAGAGCGGTCATTTTATATTTTAAACAGAATAGACAAAAATGAGCTCCAGTGCAGCTAAGAATCAGTACACAGAATCTAGAGACAGCCTAGTTGTGTCTGTGAGTGCAAAGCATGCAACAAAGCAACTCAGTCCATCTTAGGATGACCTCAAATTGCTGTGTGACATAAAAAGACTTGAGTTTAAGATAAAAAGTCTGGAAACTGAAGAAAAAGAAATATTTCAACAATATGAAGCTGCAGGGGACTAACAGAATCATCAGTATGAAGCTGAATTTAGAGAAAAGCAGTGTCAGCATGGGGGAGGGGAATCCAAGCTGGTCAAACTAAATTGTTCCTTTGATTTGTTCTGGCATTTGAAAGGGTGTCTACTATGTATTAAATTGTCCATGGGCAATAGGTAAGGTTTTTAATTCCTCTGCACAAACACAGCAAACTGAAATAATTAATAACAACTGACAAAATTATGGTGAAGTTAAATACTGTTTATCTGAATGTTTTGAATATACTCTTGAAGCTTACAGAAAAAAACTACTCAGTAGAAAGGCATTGGACAGTGTTTGTGATTTCATTGCAGGAAAAAGCATTTACTTTTATTAGTGTGTGAACATATATTAGATTACTACTTTTAAAATGTTGGGAGACAATATGATAAGACACCAAACATTCAGTACTTTGATGCAATAACAAGAGAAGCTACTTAAAAGACTGAGTTGTAACATACTGATGAAATGAGTAAAAAAAAAGTGTACCTTATCTAGCCAAAAGACTCAACTGCATAATAAGGGGTTGTGCAGCAGCACATATATGAATAAGAGAAATTAAGGGCAGGGTATAGTTTAAACCTTCACAGAAGGTTATGCTAGCAATGGAGGATCACTGTCCATGTGTACATGCTAGTGTCTTAGAGAAAAAAAAAATCCAGTGTGACCAAAAAGGCATATATGTTCCAAATGTTCACCACAGTAGAGTGGGGGACAGGAGTCACATGAGAAAGCTAACAAAGGAAAGAAAAAAACTATAGTAGTTGTGGGTTATACTGAAACTGCATCTATTGCAGATTGTTATAAAAGACTGTACCTTATCCTATTCTACTAAAGGGTAAATAAACCATTACTTAAGGGTATGTACACTGGAATGCTGTGGTAACTGCAGGCCTGCAATTGAGAGAGAGTAATATTACTTCTTCAGACATTCCACATTAGATTGGACCAGTGGAGAGACACCTTTTCAGATACCTTTGGCCAACATTCATTTGAGCTGAAAAGATGGACAGGGTATGTAGTGATATATATATATATTTTGGACAAGCGATTTCTTTCCCAGGGAAAGAAATCGCTCATATGCCCCTTTGCTGTTTTCAGTTTTCGTTATTTTAAATCCGGCAAAGACGCATTCGAAATTATGCATTTTCAATGATCTAATAGGAACCCAATTTTACAACTTACTTCATTATATCTCTTAAACTTTTTAAAAACTTATACAATACAAAAAATCGCCCTTCCTACATAATTGTATAATTTATTTCATTATGTATCTTGAAATAATTACATTCCTGCCTTGTAATTGTTTGCCCCCTATGTGGAATGTAACTGCTGTTTTTCTGAGAAGTGTCTGAAATTTACTTGCTGATATAACTGTAAACATTTTATGGGCATGACAGGGATAGGTTCAAATGAGTTTTTCCCCATTATCAGAGCATTTACTAGAGTATCAGTAATCAGAATACCACATTTAAAATTATTTTTCCCTAGTTATAAAAAAATGACACATATATGTTAAAAGAGTTTTAAGATGTAGCATAACATTTTATTTTGTAATATGTATTGAATCTAGAAAGTAACTGGGCCACTATGATTTTTACTGTTTTTTAAATGCTGTTATGCAGTTCTTAAGTGTTTATAAATTAATCTGTAGCCATGTTACATTTGCTTCAATTGAAATAAATTGTTTGCAGAAGTGGTTAGAAGTGTTTTATAGTCTTTTTTATATATAATTTTTCCACTGGCTATGTAGCTAGTTTTACTTTAAATATATTGGTTCATCTCTCCTTAAAAAGTCCAATGGATCATTGGAATGTTACCGTTCAACAAAAACTAGTCAATCAGCCGCTCTATAAATAAGTACCAATATAAATTAAAATAAATCTTTAGGCTTCAGTTTCTGGTTATATGAAGTATAAAACATTTTGGGAATTAATTATACATAGCACAACAGTTACAATGATTCCATATGTGTGTGTGTATTTGTGTAATATGTGTCATTCTTTAGTCTAGAACATTTTGCTTTTTAAGCATCTGTGCCTTTATTTTTGTCAGCACGAAGGCTCAGTGCCTAAGATGTGACCTCATATAGGTTCAGGGGTTCATTGCTGACCTCAAGCTTACTTTGCATGGTGTGTGCATGGATCTTCTGCCTGTACTTCACAACTGTCTGTGTGAAGATTATATACTCTTCTTCTTCTGCCTGCAAAGACTCTGTTTTTCTGTACTAGTTTCCAAACCAATTCATTACAGCTAGTCAACTGTCTACTCTGATCTGGTTATATACAATATATTATGGTTAGCCTTGCCCACACCTCTCAGCTGTCCCTGATTTTATTTTGAAGTGCATCCCTAATTTTGCCTCATATTTCAGATCTGTCCATCATAAAAGTGTTGATTTTTCTGGTAAATCTCTGTTGAATACAATCAGTACTGCCAGTTATTAGAGTTTCATGTATTCTATTGCTCAGAAAGTGCCTAGTGATCCAAAACATTTTGTTGTACTAACTTTTCTTATAGTTTATTAGAGTAAAATCTAAAATATTGTCTACAATTTGTGCCCACCCCATTATTTTTGGAATTGTCCAGAATTCTTGAGCAAACAAGCTGTGAGGTATGGCCTCACCCTGTGGCCTGAATGATGGCTGAAACACATCATTGTGACTTGTTCACTTACCCACTTGATTAATGCATAAATTAAATTATACAATGACTGGCTATTAATATTCAAAAGCTAGTATGCTGATTGGTCAGCCCACCCAGCGTGCTTGATGTAAATCTGTACATATACCAATGGAAAACGGTCCGGTTGCCAGACTTTTTTCCATTAATATGTGCTATAAAATTTTCACTTTTTTCTCTTAAAAACAAAAATAAAAAAAATAAACTTGTAAAATCAAACACTTGAAACCAATGAGAGAGATGGGACAAACAAAAATAAAAAAATAATCAGGTATGTTATGAAAAATTAAAGAAATGTACCTGATTATCCTTTTATTGTCTATGGCCCTTCTTTCCTGTACCTTCAAAGTGTCCCAGTATCTTAAAAAAAAAAAAAAAACAATGGAGATCTTCCTTTCTCCTTTGCTTCCTATATACAGCAGCCATCCCACGGTATTGATGTACTGTGTAAACGTGGGAACAAAAGTCCCATACTCATGCCCCACACATCAAAAAAGTAGTGGGAAATCAGAAGAACACCACTGAGCCATCATAGAATGACGTTATTTAAGAAAAGTAAGTCATTTTTTTCTTAAATAATGTCATTGTATAATAGAAATAACAGACTCCATTGTGTGGTATATTGAAGATTTGCCCACTGTTGTCTTTGTTTAATCACTCAGGCTTCACTCTCATGATTAAACTACACCAGCCATGGGTAAATCTTCAAAATACCACACCCAGATTGTCAGTCATTGCTTAATTATTATTTTATCTATGCAATGTACCATTATTAGAAACAAAATAAAATAAAATGTAATGGAACGGAAAAGCAAATTATTCTCTTTTTTTTTCAGAATACAAAACCTGAAAATGGTACTCTAGTTTTTCAAAATACATGGAACTTTTTTTTTGTTTGTTTTTTGTGATAGTTAAATAACAGGATAGCATGGCAGAATGGGTCATAAATATGAAAGAAATAATGAATACAAAAGTGTGGAAAAGTTTGTAGTTGTTTATGAATGTCCTGTAGCTGCAAGCATTAACAAGCAGTGGTTGTGAAAGCAAAGCTGCATACAACAAAGTAAACTGAAACCATCTGTTAATCTGTAGGTCAAAGACAGTGCAATACAGAGAGTGACAAGTATATGCATTGCAACACTGCTACCCTGTGTGAACTTGACTCAGTCTGTGGTAAAAGGAAAGAAGTATCTCTCTGTTCTCATGGTTGTATAGATACATGACTATTACAAATATCCATCCTGGCTGTAAGAATACAGTTTTGATAATAAGGACACCAGTATGACTTTTCTTCCATATTGTTTGCCAAGCTGACAGATGAATGATGGTCTTCTTATAGTGATTCAGTTAGCCGGATGTGAAAAATACAAAATGCTAATATAATTGGATGGTCACAATCTGAAACCCCACAGTAATTCAGAAGTAATGTTTCCCTTAGCACAGAACTGGTGACATTTTTATGAAATGATGGCATGTTACACTTCACAATGTGGAACCTGAGAAACTTAATAATCAGTAAGTGGTTTTCAAAAGTGAATTCTAAAATTCAAAATCATATGTGTTCTGAATGCTTCCATTTTCAATATGTTTGATTTAAAACATTAAAAAGTGTCACCCAGCCATTAGTATAATGAGAACAGGACTAGCTATATCATATGAAGTTTTAACCCGTCTCTTAGTGCAAAGAACTGAGGCTTTAAGCTGTTACTGAGCTACCTCCTATAGCCCAGGGTACAGAGCTGAATTCACACCATTTCCATTTGCATTCTATATGACTCTAAAGCAACTTAACCATACAGTGCCCCTGACAATTGTGTTCACTGAGCCTACCTGCTAAGTAAATGTATAAAGATAAACATATTCTATCAAGTAAGAAAACACAGCATTAGTTGATTTAGATACTTGAATCAAGGGCAGTCTTTTGACATTTACTTTATGGAGCTACTTAACTAGTCATTCAAACAAACTATTGAAGCTGTGGTGAGACCATGTAAATGTCTTTGTGTTACACACTAATCCTGTACTCATTGCCAAGTTAGTAGTGACTCTCTGCCATGGATCATTATGGTTTACCTTTATAAAACCGAATCAGAGTGGTGCAATTGCTCATATGAGTGAATTGTAACCATGAAAGTCAGAAAAGTGACGATTCCATATGTTCGAAAATTAGCAAATCGAAAAGCAGATTAGCTCATTTTCAAACATAAATATCGAAAGAAAAAACAAATGAAGTGTAAAGCAGGGGGACAATCCCCCCTGCACCCCCCCCGACTTTAATATTCTAACTCTGAGATCGCACTACAATGGGGAAAGGGACCAATTTCCATTGTCCGCTATAGTGCAATCCGCCCCACAACGTCGAATGTGCAATGAGCAAATGTCACTCTGCATTTGTTCATTGCACATTCAAACCTTTTTCCATTCAGCGTTTGCAAACTTTGCAAACAGCCTTTCGGACAATTGCTGTTTGCTCGTGTGCAATACGCACACATAAAGGTAAACTGTCATTATAAACTGTAATCTGCATTCCTTTTATTCTTTATTGACATTTCTGAGCAGTTCTGTATTTAAATATGACATTTCTTACCGGTTAACAGAGCATTTTAGATTTTATTTGCTGCTGTTGGTCCTGTGATAGTAGCAGTGAGAAAGGTGGTTGTAACAGTGATCAGTGGTATGGCAGTTAGTGCTGAGGATTAAGGCATTGAGCCACTTCCTGTAGTCTACAGTTTGATTCCCACAGCTCTGTTTGTTCACATTATGACTCTGACCAAGTCACTTGATCAGATGATAATCCTTGACTGTGTCTGAAAAAAACCCATTTAGATTAGTGCTCTATCCCAGATAACAAATACAAATTAGTTAATTAGTAGTTCTTCACATGCATTATGTCTACAGATAATTTGTACCTTGTATGAAGTATGATATGCCTAGGATACATTGTGTCATCCAGCTATCATCACTGATCTATATTCTGCTATCCATGCAGTATGCAGTCTCTTGAGAATCAAAATAAACAAATAAAATTGGGTGTCTGTTTCCCCAACATCTCATGTGGATATTTATTGTCCTGCTATGTTGTTGTCTAGTATTTAATTTAATTTTTAAAATATGATTACCATTTCTTTATAATAAAAAAATGTACTCTTAGAAATTGTATTGTCTTTTAGTATTGACAGCTTGAAAATTTCAGAAGTACTTTATTTACTATGGACAGTCACTAGACTTTAGGGAATTACTCCTAGATGAGTTCTAATTAGTGAATCTTCCTCTCATTAAGTAGTTTTATTAGGGCTATATAGATGAACTGACTGATTTACAACTGCACTCAAAAATTAACTCCTTTTCCTGAATAAATAGTACCTAAAGATAAGAGACCTACCAAACATAAACACACTTCGCTTAATACATTCTCAGGAAATCACAGTACACATACAAATGCACGCACCTTTGTCTCACGAAACATGCCCTAAGGAAAAACACAAAATCAAATGTTTTGGTCATAGGTGACTCAATTGTAAGACACACAAATTTACCACTCACCAGGTTGATTAAGGAAACGGTCATGGTCAGCTGTGTGTCAGGTGCCAGGATCCATCGCATCACATATGCACTCAAGTCTCTCAACAACAGGCACTGTTATAACTCTGTCATAGTCCATGTTGGTGTGAATGAGTTGAAATGTACCTCGCTGGTCTATATAACGAGAGATATGACTGAGTTCTCTGATTGTGTCCCAGGTGGGTATGTCCTTAGCCTTAAGCAGCATTCTTCCTTCACCTATGATGGTGCCTCAATGCAGACAAAAAATGATTGACTTCAACAATTGGCTTAGTTTCTGGTGTCATTCTAAGGGGATCCAGTCCCTGTCAGTCTGGGATGATATGGTAGATAGACCATAATGCCTTGCCAGAGATGGTCTTCACCTGTCAACTCTGGGCTTTTGGCTACTGGCTGACATTCTTGCCTCCCCATAGTGCCTTTTTTAGGCAATGTCTCAAAAACAAAATTCCTGATGTAAAAATATCCTCAAAAATAACAACCTTAAGGTTATATTGCAAAGCACTAGGAGTCTAATTCTGAAACTGGACTTACTGGAAGCACTCCTCACCTTGGAAGATGTAGACATCTGTGCAGTCACAGAGACCTGGTTCAAGGTTGCAGAGAGCGGACTGGCCATACTGAGGTGTAATGCCTTCCACACGTTCAGACCACAAAATGAATGCATGAAAAACTAAAGGAGGAGGAGTATCAATATTCAACAAAGATAAATACACCTCCTGATTGGTTAAACAGAATGATTCCCTAGAGATACTCCATGTGCAAATAACTATAGGAAAGACCCCTCTCCAAGTTTTTGCCAGCTATAGTTTCCCATCCGGGTTTGGGAGGGTGGCGTAATGGTTAAGGTGTTTGCCTTATAAACACAAGGTGCAGGGTTTGAGTCTTACAAGAGATAATTGACTAGGTTTAAAATGGCTCGCAAGGGCAGTTAGCCTAGTACTAATCTATGAACCTACCTATGAACAATGATATCCACACTGACTACTTGGATCTACTTCAGTTGCTCAAAATACAACTAAATACCCTAATTATGGGTGACTTTAACTACCCATCTACAGATTGGGTAAATTATACATGTACAAATACACTCGCCCAAAGGTTCTTGGATTTTGTTAACTAAAATGCCTTTGGAGCAGATAGTTAGCACCCCCACAAAGGGCCCAAATATTCTAGACTTGGTAGTCAACAATCTGGTAGAATGCTGCAAAACCATAAGTGCATGGCTCTCCCTGGAGAAGCCTAATCATAAATCGGTGTCTTTTGAAGTTACAGTAGCTTCAGGCACTCCCCCCCCACTCTGGAGAAATGAAGCTAAAAAACTTCTCCAAAGCCCACTACATCCTCTTACGAGATGGCATTCATAGCTTCAAAGCTCCTGTCCCTACTGACAGCAAGGATATACACCAAAGCATTGTATAAAAATCTATACAATTGTATCGACTCTAGCAGACAGGTTCAGTAAAAATTTCTTCTCCCTATCCCTATAACATATACCCCAAAACATTCCTACCACCTATCGCTACCTAGTATCTCTAAAGAGCAGGTCTTAACCACTCTCTCCAAGGCCAAAACCACAGCCTCTGCGGGACCATATAACATCCCAGGTCACGTTCTCAATGGTTTAAAACAGGAGTTAGCAACACCATTGGGTACTCTTTTCAACCACAACCTAAGCACTGGTTTTGTCCCTGCTGAATGGAAAACAGCTACAATCATCCCCTTGCACAAGGGGGAGGGGGTACATCCACCACCCTGGGAACTACAGACCCATTAACCTAACCAACATTATCTGGAAGGCCATGGAGATAATCTTCATGGACCTTATCAACAAGGATATAGGAGACCTTCAAATGCTTGACCCAATCCAGTTTGGCTTTGTTAAAAGGAGATCCTATCTGTTGAACCTGATGGAGTTCTTCAAGAATGTTACCAAAGCCCTGGATGAAGGCAAATCTGTACATACAGCGTACCTAGACTTGGCCAAAGCCTTTGACACAATTCCCCCACTCAGGCATCATTGAAAAACTCACCCAGCTGGGGGTCAACCCATATCCTGTCAGGTGGGTTGCAAACTGTCTCACCAACAGAAGACATACAGTCAAAATAGGGGACTCTACCTCCACTAGCAGACCCATTACCACTGGTATTCCATAAGGATCAGTGTTGGGCCCCCTATTGTTTGGAATCTACCTCTTAGAAGTACAAGCAAAAACAAAAGGTCCGTGGCTGACAAAGTTTGCTGATGATTGCAAACCGGGAGCAATCATCGAATCCCCAAATGATGTCAACTTTTTACAAGAAGGACTTACGCAAACCAATGACTGGTGCCAAAGTCATGATCTTAAACTCAATGGAAAAATGCATTATTGTCCCTTTTGGCAAAGGCAATGTCACTGTAGATTACCATATTAATAACAGAACCCTAAGCTCTAAATCAGTGATGAGAGATTTGGGCACACAGGTTGACAGCAACCTTACTTTTGATCACTATGTCTACACAGTGGTAAGCAAGTCCATCTACGTTGCTCACCTCATAAGCAAAGGCATAACATCCAGAACAAAAGAAATTATAACCCCCCCTGTAATCTTCCCTCGTCAAGCTAATAATAGAGTACAATGCTTCCTTTGGGATGTACCTAAATAGGCACCTGCAGCAACTGGAGAGAACTCAAAGGTTCCTCACAAAGAAATTCAGGGTCTTCAGCACATGTCTTATCTGGACAGACTGAAATCACTGTCACTATACTCGGTATTGTATAGACTACTCAGAGACTACCTGTGCCTTTCATACAGAGCAACTTCTGATCCTGCCTTAATGGAAATGCTACACATTTGTAAGTCTAATGGTATATGATTCACTAACTCTAGGGACCTTAATGTAGCATGTAACATCAATAGGACTTGCTGGAGAAACAGATATGTCTCAAAATCCAAGAGTTGCCTCTCCTCTGAAATAAACTTCCAATAGAGGTTAAATAGAGCCCCTAGTTAACCTTTTTAAGCATAACTTGGACGATTGAATGGGAAACTGCAAATTCCCCCCAGGGGTTGCCCCTGTGTCCCTCTTGGATAGGAGCAGTTGATGCTGATTTAGATCTGCTTATAACATAGACCATAGCTCTAAACATTTAAGGGAACAAGGGTTGAACTTGGCTAGACTTGTAAAGGCACTACGGCCATTAGCCTAGTAACCGCCTATGAAATTATGAACCTATAAACAGAAAAGGAGTGAAATTTGTTGTTACTTTTGGTCCTTTCATTTTAGAAACATTTTTTAATTATTTTCTAAGTTAGGGTCCTCCCTCCTCCAGAAATACTAGGTAATTTTTTCTGTCTACAGAGGCTTGTTCTACAAAGCAGTAAGGAATTTAAAACAAGTTTTGGTTGAATGTGTTCCTCTTTGGATTTGTTTTCAACATACCCCCACTAGAAACTCCAAATGAAAAAAACTGACAGCATAGCATCATTCTTGTGCACCATGTATGTGTATTCAAACATTATTACCCATTGCATTTTGTTAATCTTGCCTGCTCAATTTATACAGAAATGGCAAAAGATAAATGTTCACATTTGCTTTGTATATCTTCTGTGATTATGAGTGACTGAACTGTGGACCTCTTAAGGCTATGTTACTGATTGTAGAAGACAGGTTATGATATAGTTTTTTTAATGTCAAATATTGTATTCTTAACTTGCCTGTTTGCTGCTTAAGCCTCAGTGGCTTTACAACTGTAATAACTTAACCAATGCATTACTTTTCCATTGTTCTGAAGATATTTTAACAGCCAGGTGACTCTTCTTTGACCTGTTGAAAGATTTTGTTTCCTTCAATGCTGGGCATTTGCAAAAGAAGGGCCTCCTTCTCTCTTCCCTTTTAATCCTTGGATCCCCAATAGCTCTTCTGCATTCATTCATGCATCTCTACATTGTACAGTGGCATCGGGTAGGGGTAGTAGACTGATTGTGCACCCCAAGTAGGGCAGTTTGATTGCTATGAGTGCTTCTATTTAGCAAATGTTTCCTTTAAAGGCTTATCAGCAGGACTAACATTCTGCTTTCCTCACCTTGATACTTGAGGACAAACATGAGATAAATGCACAACTATTTCAGCAATTTTGTGGACTTGTTTTATGACGATTCCTTCACATGTATTATAGAGATCATGGATTAATGAAAATGTTGGCAGTCTTCTGACTGTTGCATTATTATATGCTGCTTTATATATCCCTTTAGATTATTCACTTCCCACGTGGTGTAGCTTGCTTGGTTAGAGCTGATCTGAGTATGATGTAGATCAGGTCCATAGTACTTCTCTCATATGAATATGTCACCTGTGAAGAGAACGGTTACGGATGAGAAACACAGAGACAGAAGAAATGTTTGCATGTGAATTTGATTTCTAATATGTTTTCACAGCAAGAATACAGTTTCCTTCATTATGTATTTGTCAGCTTGCTTCTTTCCTAATATTAGCAAGTGCAGACAGGGTTAGAAAGGTATAAGATTTGTTCTGTCATGGAATTTGCAATTCATGGCTCATTAGGAGTGTCATAAACAAGTAATTATAAGATCGTAATTAGCAAAATAAATGCTATGGTGTTCATTTCTAATTGGTCATGGCAGTTTCATAATTGTTACAATAATGTTCCTTTTAATGTAAAGAAAGTATATAATCTTCTATTTCTTGTAACACGAAGAGCCAGGATTACAAGTGCCTGGTCTCCATGTACCTGTCTTTTCATGCAATAAAGGAGATTGTCATTCTCTGCTGAACTGTCTCATGTGAAAGTTATTTGGTAGCTTAACAGAACAAACTGCAAGTACCTCATTGTTTACAATCTTCTAGGCTGCTTGTGAGGCTTCATTTAAATTTTTTATAGACTAACTCATCTTGCATGTATTGAATCACCCGAACTGAGTGTTTTTGCATGACTGCAGCATCTGGGTTGATGACATTCACGAAAAATAATAAAGTAACTTCTTGAAACAGTTTGCAAGCTGATGTAATAAACCAACATCATAGCCAAACAAGAAACTAGCTACAATTTCAACTTCATGGTGATCATGCCAGGTCAGAAAATCAAGTCCAATGAGTATTCCTTTATATGGGCACTAGTGACAACATCCTAAAGAAAGTTCAATGTGTCCATAAATTGGAAAGTGTGTCTGGCAAATGCAACTGACTCATAATCAACCTAGACACTATGGTAATCCAAATGCAACTAGTTTAGCTGTCCTATAACTAATCAGGTGAGAAAGTGTACGAACCTAATAAGGAACATAGATCAACATTTTGAATGCTATCAACAGAACATGTTGGAAATGCAAAAGACATTGAAATAATGAATTTGAATTCAAACAAAAGTTAATGTATTCATAAGGTGAAAAGTTCAATATCAGGGAAACAGGGAGGTTGGGCAAGATAAGATACAAAATGCTTTATAGAAGCATACAATTGAGATAAAATGAAAACCAAAGCATAGAAACCAAAAAATGTATACTTGTAGACAAACTGTTGACAAAGTAGATCTATGAAATGAATACTCCCACTCAATATTCATGATGAGAACAGAAACTTTCCAATTTCATTTAGTAGAAATAATCAGCATAAGAATTAAATTGACAGCTCTTTCAAAGATAAAATGATTAAAAAGGCTACAAATGATTAAAGGAAATAGGGTAATCTGGATTAATGGAGACTACTGTAGTATTCTTGGAGAATTAGCAATGCCAGAATCTAACTTTTTTTCACAAATTGTAGGAAGAGAATTAAGTTCCTGAAGATCAGAATATGATGGATGCAATTCCCCTTCAAATCACTGGGAGCAAGACAGAAATGCATAATTGTAGTTTATCAGTAAGATCTTCTTAGTATAGAGGAAAATCATGGAAATACTATTGAAAGAAGGAATTCTGAAATATATAGAAAAGAAGGGGATAAGGGGCTCAAGATATAAATTGATTTATATCACATCAGTCATACCAGACAATCTAATCAAATTCTTCAGCTTAGTAGCCTGTGCAGCTGATTAAAAAGGGTTTGTTGATATATAATCACTGAGGCTTCAGAGTGGTATTTAATGCAGTGCACACAAAGGGTTGTGAACAAATTCCATAGCCCTGGGCTGAGCAAAAGGATGTGAAGATATGTGAAGCACTGGCAAAAAAAAGGATATGGTCTGAGTAACAAAATGTCAACAAGGAAAGTAACTCTTAAGATAATGTTCACAAAAGTATATATAGATCACTGCTTTTATGGTTCCTAGAGCAATCCATAGGGTGCTCAGCCCTTTTGGTAGCTATTCAATTGATGATACAGAAGATGTAAAAGCCAAAGCAAGGGTTTTATGAATGATAGAATACGGACAAAAAAAAGATGAAGTATTAGAAAACATGAAAACAGGAACATGGCAGTGTGAAATGGTCATAAGCATTTAGGCTGGACTAAGTGGAACAAAATACAAAATAGTGTTATGAGTAATCAGCAGAATGGGGAACAGAAGCTACAACAGCAATGAAAATGTGCAGTACTTTGTAAGCAGGTATATTACGCAATGTAATGTTTAACAATCAGAGTGAGAAAATCAGGGAAGGCTGTGAGGGTATTCAGATGCAAAGAAGGAAATATCACTAATAGCAAGCAGCAAGTTGTTACCCCTCTTTAGATTCACTTGGCAAGACCCCTTTAAGACTACTGTGTGCAGTCCTGCAGACTTCACCTTGGCAAGAACATAGGTATGACTGAAGCACATTAGAGTAGTGCAGAAACTAGTGCACTATACACATGATTGTGTAATGAGAGGCTAGGACTTATTTACTGTCTTTTGCTGAAACAAACAAGATGAAGAAAATAGGATTTAAGATTTTTTATTTATTTTTTTTAGATCAAAACTCTACAGACTGCTAACATGTGTCTGGCATACAAGGCACCCTATAACCCATCACTGATGGATTTACTGCACATCAGCAAGTCATATGGCTCAGAAATACTCAGTCTTGGGATGTAAATCTCTTCTACAACATCAATGGAACAGCTTGGAGAGACATATTTCGCAGAGCGTACTTCTGTTGTGGAACAGGCTCATTAACCATATAAAACAAAGTTCAGTTGTGTCCATTTGCAAGCACAACTTATATCTATGGATGGGTAGCAGAAAATTTACCCAGGAATGTCCCATCTACTACTAACAGACAGAGGCAGCTCCTAAATGCTTTATCCAGTGCATGAGTCCCCTCAAATTATCTATGGTATGATCACAGTTATTCTCATTAGGGATAATATATAATTTTCTACCATGGGATGGGTAAGGCCAATCTATAACCAAATGAGATAGGTTATTTCGAGAACAAAAAGGGAAATTAGCTAGGCTTTAAATGGCCTTCAAGGTCAGCTAGCCTAGTCCTTACCTATGAAACTACGAAATGTGATTCACATATTCAGAGTAAGTACTATCATTCCCATACTTTTTATAACCCATCACGCTTTTTCTATTAGGACATTAAACCAGATTTACATCTAAATTGATACTAGTTATTCCCACATAAGATTCTGTTTTACCAGTCTTATTTTTATTTAGGTTTCTATTTTGTCAATCTTGTTTTAATCATCTCCTCTTCATTGTTCTATTTATCCAGTTCTCACTTTTTTTTTTTTTGCTTATTTGTTGAATGCCAGTCTTCCTTAGAGTTTCTAATTATGCAATCATCCTCCTCACACAATTTCCATAGTTTCAATGGTAATCCTCACCAAACAAAACAAATTCATTAATATCCCTTTTGAAACATGTTTGTTCTTTATCAGGCAACAAATGTACCTCTCCTGGATTATTTTTTTCAGATCCTACTCAAATCCGGTTTGGCTCACAAATGGTAGATAGCTAGTGTAGTTAGAGAATATTTTTGAGTAAAAGTAGCAACTTTATTTTTAAGCATTTATTAGGCAGCGTTTTTTATGTTGAATGAAGGCAGGCATGTTACATATTGATTTTTTTAAGCTTGAAGTGCAAGCATTTTTATAAACATACAATTAAAGACAACCTACTTTGAGGTAACGCTTATCACTTACAAATGAAGGGTGAATGGAGTTATTAGTTTTTATTGACAAGAAGGGTTTGAAAAGCTTTTGTAATGTGCACTATGACCAGGCAGAGGGGTTATGATGTTTGACTAAATAAAATTTGTTATTTTATGCACATCGTACTTTCAAATGTACTGATGTAGTTAGGAAAACAATTTTGATTGTCAATATGAACTGCTTTTCTTTGTGTTTTTCTTGAATCATCAGGACTTGTGCTGTACATTCAATAAAAAATGAAGAATCAAGCAAGACTGGGCAAACCTTAGTGAACAGACATAAAAAGGGACCAGGAACCGAATAAAAAAATTTGTTTAATAATATAAAACATATAAAATGAGCGTTTTCATTTTAAACCATTTCAAAACTTCCTCAAATATTAAAACATCCCATTCTACTTAGCTTTTAAAACCTGCCTGAAAATCACGTGGCTACATCCAATGTAAACCTTATCATAACCACACAAACCTGACAATGTTCCCATAGAAACATACCTCACGACAAAGGTTCACTTAGAATATAATATGGTTTAACCATGCTGTAAAAAAATAAAGAAAAATATAACACAAAAATATTAAATCATCTTTTTAAAGAGCTCAATTTAAGCATTGGTGCTACTGGCCTGCTCATTTAGTCCTGGCCAACAGTACACATTCCAGTATATTTCCCAATAAATCTCTCTTACCTCAAGCTTGACCTTCCATGGGCCTCCTCTCAGGTCTATGTGAATATGTTCCAAGATTGTAAATTTAAAACTATGACTAGGATAATCAGTAATATGTTTATACAGGGCATTAGTGTCCTTACATTTCTTTTAATTTCATATAAATGTTCCTTTATTCTCTCACGGAATTTCCTTTCAGTTTTCCCTATATAAAAACATGCACATGGTTGTCAAAGTGCCACATATACTGTAAAATTTGTTTCACAATCCATCACCTCAACAATCTTGAAGCCTTTACTCCTGATAGAAATTTGGTTTCCTGTTTGAATCCATTTACAGCAGGAACACCTACTACATCGTAACATCCCTAGGTTCATTCTCCTGGGGTATTTCACTCCTTCAAAAATATTTTTCAATGTGCAGCCTTTCAGAAAACAACTGCAGGTAGTGTGCCTATATTGTCTCTGAGTGTTCTATACTCTTTAAGCAAGGACCGATTTTTACTAATTATGGTCCTGATGTAACCACTATCAAGGCTGAAAGAAGTAGAAAAAGAGCTGACATTATTACATTCTTGTAGCAATAGCTCCTGTAACAGCAAGGTAGAATTAAGTACAGGTGAAAAAAATTCACTTTGTCTTTTATTCATCACCTCCTGCATCATTTCTTCAATTAGCTTCATAGGATGTCCTCTGATAAGAAACATTTGCTTCATCAGGTCGCATTCTTCTCTAAAATGTTGATCCAATGACAACATATGAGTTGCGCGAGCTAGTTGCCCTTTTACAACCAGTTTTTTCTGTGCTCATTGATGGCAACTAGTAAAATGTAATAATGTGTTAGAGTGGGTGGATTTACAAAAAGTTTAGAGGTATAGCGATGATTGATGACCTCTTTTAAGTTATATCAGAGATATTTGGATGACATTTTTGTAGTTTGGAAAGGAACTGTGATGCAAATTGAAGAATATATTGAATATATTAATCAGGCAACCACCTTTTTTGTCTTTTACTAGTGAAGATAGTGACTCCACCCTCCTCTGTTTGGATGTACTCATCAATCATCTGTTACTGTCTTTGACTTTATGCACTCATATCCAGTGCCTGACATGTAAGTTGGTTGCATAACCCTGAGCTGTGCACTCTGGCCCAGTCCAGTTCTGTATGGGACATGAGAGGATTTTTAAACTAGGGTGTGGAGAGTGAAAAGGTATAAGTCCATGGATGTTTTTTTTTTCTGTGTGTGTGTGTGTGTGTGTGTGTGTGTGTGTGTGTGTGTGTGTGTGTGTGTGTGTGTGTGTGTGTGTGTGTGTGCCCATGGGTGGTGAGGCTTTCTGCAGCAAGTGTCACTGTGTCAGTGGCATAACAAAGCTCCCAAATGCACCATTAGTCACAGTCATCTCCCATAAGCAATATGTCTGGCTTGAGGCCTGCTTCCTCATTGGGTATGGTGAGAGGTAGCCTAAGGGTATCACTGGTGGCCTCTTGCATTTGTTTACTGGGCGGAAATGTTATTGTTCTCTCTACTGGCACTGCCAGGGAGACACAATTCATCGCCAATGGGAGGTGGCAGAGTTGGTATGGGAGTTGGTTGACATGTGGCTTGATGCTGACATTGGGAACATGCAGGTGGCTCCCTTGCAATATCAAGAGTTGCACTGCTGTCAAGCTCTGCTCTCTCCACCTCTTCAGACAGAGATGGGCAGACAGGCTAATTATAGCAGTGACTGATCTATCTTTGGGTCTAACCCAGGCAGCATGGTAACAGGACCAGGATACCCACCCCATCTTCAATCCTGGTGTTCCTTTTCCTTGTGTGTTACCTCCCTCATCTAACTGTTGTCCCATTCTCTACGTCACCATCCCTCTATCTCCATATCACAATCCCTGTATCTTTATGTCAATAATTCCTTTTCAACCCCCCCCCTTTTTTTAAAGTCTCTCCTGTTGGCCTTTGTCTGTGTTTTATATGTGCTTATCTCTACCTTCCTTCAATCCTTTGCCTTCCCTGTACTTCACTTCTCATGTACCTTTCTTTAGAAAAGGTGCCTGCCCCTCCAAAAATAGTATACCATTCCTCACCCTCCCCACTCTCCATGTGTATGTCCTGATTGCTCTAATCCTATCTGTCCTTCCTTATATACCCATTTTCTTCCCCATTTAAATCAATAAAACCATATATTAACATTGCTGAGAGCAACTTACTGTGACTTCCAGAAGTTCTTATAGAATATAGCTCATGTGCCAAATTCTGTTTTGGTGCTTGAATTCACCTATCCCATTTGAATTTATAGATTCATACTAGGCTAACAGTCACCAGGATCTTTACAAACATAGCCATGCAAACCAACCCAGTTTTGTCCCAGAGCTCCCTGGATGCCTATATGGTGGGGTATTTTAGTAAAGTGGCAGTTAAAGATTATGGGGGAGGGTAGGTTAGCTTGGGATTAATTTAGTTACTGTTGACCTCTGTCCATCAGAGGTGTGAAGGCCAGACCAGGTTGTGATTTCCCATCCAATGATCAAGTTTTCTTTTGAACAGGGTCAGGGATAAACTTTTTCATGTAGGTGGGGAGCTTATTCCATAGTGTGGGGATACTTTGAGACACATATTGGTCCCTCCAGCAGATTCTATTTATGTCACAGCAAAGTTTGAGTCCTCGGATCTAATGTTTCTGGTGTTTCTTATCTTGTGGATGTGCAAGAGATCAATCAGAGCTGGATCTGAGGACACCTTATATGCTAGGCATATATCACTTCTTAGTAACCTGTAGGAGACTGATTACAGAGATAGAACCTTAAGGTTATCTGTGTAGGACAGAGATGGGTGGCACTATTACTTCCTCTGACCCAGATGCCATAAACTTGCTTATGAGCTGGGTGAAATGGAAGGATTTTCTTTTTATCTTGGCCACATGCTGGTTGAAGGCCAGATTACTGTCTACATATGTTCCTACAAACCTAACTATTGTGTCAACTCTTAGACGTGTTTGATCAATGAAGTAATTAGCTTGAGTTGACGCTTTCCCAAAGAGTGCAATAATGCAATTCTTTGCATTGAGTTTTAATAACTGGATTTCACACCAGTCATTTGTTTGTGTTAGAACCTCTTTTAGGATGCTGGAGTCATGGGGGATTTTATGACAGTTCCCAATTTATAATCATCTGTTAACTTGGTGGACCAGAGGTATTTGACATTAATCTTGACTTCTAAGAAATAGATGCCAAACAGGAGTGGGCCCAACACAGATCCCTAGGATACTCCACTAGTGACTGGACTCTTGGTGGAGGTGGTCTCACTATTCCTGACTTCTTGGGTTCTATCTGTGAGCCAATTGGCAATACAGTGAGTTATACAGGGATTTATGCCTAGTTCAGACAGTTTGTCAAAGATACCTAAGTGGGGCATTGTATCACATGCCTTGGCCAGGTCAAGGTAGGTGGTATGCACCATTTTCCCTTTATACATAGCCATGGCAACCCTCTCAAACAGGTCTACCAGGTTAAGAAGGCAAGCCCTTCCCTAAACATAGTCAAACTGGGATGAGTCCAGTGCTGTAAGTTGTCAATGTCCTTGTTGATAATTTTCATGATAATTTGTTCCAAGGCTTTGCATATTAGACTTGTCAGACTGACGGGTCTCTCGTTCCTGGAGTCAGTTGATGGTCCACCATTATGCAGAGGGATGATCATTATGACCCTCCATTTACTGACACATAACCTGTTTTGAGGCTGTAGATGAAGACTGCCTCAAATGGTCCTATTAGGTCATGCTTTAGACTATTTAAGAGGCAACCTGGATATTACTGGGAACCTTTGAAGCAGTGCTTTTTGTTTTTAGTGAGCAACTCCAGGACCTGCTCTCTATTGATAGTTGGGAGGATATGCTATAAGTCATTTCAGAGGGGTAGTGTGGGGAGTGAGAGTGAAATCTGAGCTAAATTTATCAGCTATTACATTTGCTATGTCACTCTGGTTAGTCAAGGTTGTAGCATTTGCCACCAGTTCTGCACACTGCTGAGTATTACTTTTAAGATTCCTACCATATCTGAAGAAAGCCTCATGACTGTCTTTAGCCTGATAGGCTATCCTGACCATGTAATTGGCCTTGTTGGTTTCAGTTGAATCAGAGAGCTCTTGTCTCTATGACAGTTGCTAATTCTGATATTGGCCATGACTTTTTTTCTTTTGGTATATAGCCTGTTAAGTTGAGGATTCCACCAGTGAGATTTGTTTTTGATGTTAGAGCTGGGCTTACTTCTGGAAGGTAAGGCAGCCTCAATGCAGCCATTTACATGTGTGTACAGAGTTTTGTAAAAAATGCTGCATAGATAGCTATGTTGTCTGCATTTGGGGGAGCCATGAACTTTGACAAACTGTTGTTTAATAGAATATAATTTACTGAAGTGTGGTTCTTAACTGTTCCATGCTTAGTTGGGCTTTCTGGGTTGTTTTTTGTTTCAAGGGAGACAGCTTTGTGGTCCAACTTCACCAGTGATGACATGGTGTGGGGTGCTGGTGCAGTGCTATCCCATGCTGGTGACTACTAGGTCCAATATATTTGAAACTCTGGCTGTAGAGTGCACTATCTGGTTCAGGGTGTTTGTGCTGATAAAGTCCAGGAAATGTTGTATCTGTGAGTAAGAGGCATTGTACATTTCTCAGTCTATAGATGGGTAGTTAAAGTTTCCCACGAATAGGGTATTTGGTTGAATGGTGAACATCTCTAGCAGGTCTAAATAAGAGTTCTGACCATTATGGGTCATAGAGGGTGACCTGCAGCTGTCCAGTACATGATTGTTAACCTTGCAATGGAGACTTGGACATGGATGAACTCCAGGGCATCATCCTGTTTAACCATCCTAGAGTTGTATTTGCTGCTAATGTAGATTAAGACACCTCTAGATTTAGCCTCTGTCTATGTTGTTGTTGGTCTAAATGTGTGGTAGGTACTGTAGTCTTCCACTGCTGGAGTACATTCTATCGCTTTAAACCAAGTTTTGGTAATGGCACAGATGTCTACATTCGCCAGGGTGAGGACAGTTTGTTGGTTGTTGAGTTTATTGTTTAGGTACCTATCTATCCCATTCTGTACACATGCATAATCCAGCAAAGTGAAGGAAACAGTTTAACACATCCTTCCTTTCAATAACCCCTATACATGGTTGCCTCCTGCAGTGGATAAATATCTTCTAGTAAACACAACCAACAAAACATCCTTGCCACTGTTTTAGATCATTGCCAAGATACACAAAGCAGATGAGTTTCATAACCTCAATTCCTAAGAAACACTGAATACTGGCAATGCACTAGTAGTTATAGGAGAGGAAGTCAATGTTTCCATATACTCTGTGTCAGAGACATTAAACTGTTCTGCCGAAAAAGCACCTTAAATCCCATAGACATTTCCAGGAGTTTGGGAACTCCAATGGAGTGTTAGCTGTCTGGTGTAGTAAAGAGAGTCTGATCCTGGCTAGACTTTTTCTATTCCAAATGTTTCTTGTTGCAATAGAAATTATTAATTTTTAGTGTTATCTTGGCTTGTGTTACTGTTTCAGACTTAACATCTTTACTTTGCCCACTCTCAGACTGAGGCTATATTTTTATAGGATCATAGGAGAATACTAGGCTAATGGCTATGGAGCCCTTACAAGCCTAGCCAAGAGGTTATCCCCCCCCAAAAAAAAAAAATACAATCAGCACCTGTCACTCCCATCAATAAGGGACACGGGTAGAACCCCTGGGACAAATTTGTCGTTGCCCATCCACTCATCAGGGTTGCGCAAGCTGGTCAGCGACGTACTTTGTTTGATGTGTATGGGGAGTCTATTACAGAGATGGGGCAGCCTCTGGGTGACAGACTTGTATCTCCAGCAGGTTTTGTTAATGTCACATATTAGATTTAAGCCTTTGAAGTGATGACATTTCTTAACACACATAATCTACCATCTACCACACAACACGGTTTCCGTCCACATCACAGCACTACCACAGCCTTTCTGTCTTTCACTAATTATATAAACCTTTACAGGAATGATAAGAAATATGTATCAGCCATTTTCCTAGACCTCTCAAAAGCATTTGATATGGTGTCCCACTCCATTCTACTAGACTCACTAACATCATTTTCCTTCACCTCCTCTACTATAGCCTGGTTCAGAAGCTACTTGTCTTATAGGCAACAATCAGTCCAGTGGAAAGGAACTCTGTCTACACAACTTCCAACCACCATAGGAGTCCCACAGGGCTCTATACTGGGCTAGCTATTGTTCTCTATTTTCACAAATAACCTCAAATGCTCTACACAACATGCCACACTCATACAATATGTGGATGATTCAACCCTGATCTGCTCTGCCTCATCTCCCACCACCCTACATACACTCACTCAAGATACCTTTATATCAGTAGAAAAATGGATATCAGGTATCTAACTAATTCTAAATCCCAAAAAAGACAAAACTGCTACTATTTACCCTTAACAGATAAAAAAAAAACCCTCTCCTTTACCATAACATCTAAGGACGGCACCACCATCTCCCCTTCTAACCACACCAAACTTCTGGGCATTGAAATAGACAATAATCTCCACTTTGATGTTCACATCTCACATACAATAAAACTAGTACACAAAAAAATAGGCTCCCTATACAGGCATAAGTCCTTTCTCTCACAAAAAGCAAGAGTCACTCTTGCACAAAGCCACCTCCTCTCAACTCTATTATACACAACACCAATCTTTACCCAAATAAGACAATGTGACCTAGACAAACTAGAATTATGCTACAATAAAATAGCCAAGTTTGCTACTAACTCAGCCTATAGAACTCATCACTGTGCTGCACTAAAATAACTAAAATGGCTTGGGCTACCACAGCTACTTAACTATCACCAGCTGGGCACAGCCTACAATATTCTCAAATATCCTGAAAAAACCCTCATTATCCAATCTACTTACTATCTATACTGCAAACCAGTACCTAAGATCCAGTGAAAAATCACTCCTCTCCATCACCAAGGCTAACAATAATGCAGGGAAAGCGCTCTACTCCAACACTATTGCCAGAAATTGGAACTTTCTTCCCCTATCCGTGTCCACTGCCCCCTCCACATCCATATTCAAAAACTCCCTCAAATTGCACCTTCTTAGTACCTGGTTATGCCTTTGTATCACATAACCATACCCATACTACTATTAACTCCCCAAATTCCTCTCTGATCACATGCTGGAGCTCTGATCCCCTGTAGGCTTGGTCATCTGAAAGGGTACTTTTAATTGTAGAATCTCACTTGATATATTTTCTTTTCTTACCAATGTGTAACTGACATTGTCTTCTTACCCATGTTCTATGTCTTCTTTTACCTGGAGTGTTTTTATTAATTTTTTGTTATATTACTATGCTCAGCATACATGATGTAACCTGTTTTGTGTATTATGCTGGATGTATTGTATTTTTATAACTTGATGTTGGAGCTTTTCTCCCCGGGCCTCCCCTGAAAATGGACCTGGTCCAGTCGGAATTTCCCGGTTAACAAATGTAAAATAAAATAAATTAATTAATTAATATCAATACACTAACAAACAAATATTCACTTTAAGAAGGGCATCAACATCCACTAAACTTAAGCAAATCATAAGCTCATCAGTAATACTGCAAAATTTTAGAGAATTGTATACAGTAATAGCTGTTTTAATACCTATCCACAAACAACTTAATATCACCTACACAACATAGTTTCCATTCAAGACAGAGTACTGAAACTGCCCTACCTACTGTCCTTTCTAACCACCATTAACAGTAGAAATTGTAGGCTCTCTACCATTGCTGTACTGTTAGACTGCTCCAACTCCTTTAAAACTCTTCCATTCACTCATTTTCTAGCAACTACCTAGAATGGATGTCAGCAGTGACACACTATGCTATCTTACAAGCTACTTCTCTAACCATTTTCAGGAAGTCAGATGGTCACATATCACTATAGGCGTCCAACAAGGATGCATTCTTGGACCTATTCTGTCTTACATTTTTCATAAATGATATGCATAATACTCTTCCAGATGCCTTGTTCATCCAGTATGCCAATGGCGCCACCCTAATGTGCTCATTTAGCTGTCTAGCACATCTACAACATGACAGACAGACCATCTGAATGACACACCATCTATTAAACCCCCTCAAAACAACTTACTGCTCTTACTTGGCACTCAAGAAATCTCAGTCACCTCTAAATACAGCACCACAACTGAACATGCTAAACTACTTGGTATGATCACTGAGCACAAACTAATGCTTAACAAAAACAAGGATCATGTTTCTTCTAGAACAATTAAAAAGCTAGGCATGCCCCACAAATTTTAATCCTTTCTAAATAAGACAGCCCTGATAAACTCACATTAAACACTCATCCTCCCAGACTACAATAGTCGTCTTCCACTATAACTAATATTTCCAAAACTAATTTGTACTAATTGCAAAATATGTGGCAAATATCTCAAATCTAACTCATCACTATCGTAATCCTAAGGAAATTAGGCGAGAGCTGAACTATTTGCTGTCTCTGCATCAGTTAGACACTACAAACAAAATACTGTTTCATCCAAACAAATGCTCATCTCTATTCACTCTAATTAATAAATATATTCCAGCCAGGAATTTGTACTCAGAAAATCATAACCTTCTACCTATAACAAAAATCAAATAACCATCCTAGTGAGTTGCTTTAGAACTTTGAAATGATTGCAGTATGAAATACTTTCTCAGCAAGTTAAATGTACCTTACAAGTAACTGGTCATGCCCTCGCACATGATACATTACATACTAATCTTACCTGGGTCGTTTACTTATTTCCTTTAGTCACACTATCATCCTTAGCTGTACTTCCTGTTTCCCAGTTTTCATCCGCCATCATGAATTTCAACCTGCATTTATATATTTCTGACCTTCATTTCTCCTGCTCTAGCTTTCTTTCCTGTTGTTCCTTCAAAGTCACTATGTCCTAATTACTTGCACTATGTTCTAACAGCCCTGTTTCCAATTTTAATTGATGTTTGCGATTTGCATATTTTTCTTCTAAAGTTATTCTAAATACTTCAGAACTTTTCTCCCTGGACCTCTGCAGAAAATAGGATCTGCTTAGTTAGACTATCCCACTCAACAACTGTAAAATAAAATAAAACAAAATAAAGTAAAATGCAATAAAATAAAGATGAAACAAACAAGTTCATTTCCCCACACCACACAAACTGCATGCAGACTTTATCATGCCTGGAAAGTTTTAAAATCAAAATAAAAGAACACTGTGATAATGCTAAAGCATTGCTATATGCAAAACCAAGAAAAACATTGAAGATAAATCACTGAAAATGTATCAGATATACAGATAAAATTAACTTTTATGCCTATAGTACAAAGAAAATGAAATTACCCCAACTACCTAAAAACTATTTCCCAATATCTAGAGATGGCGATCATGCAGATTTATGCTATGAAAAATAAACCAGGCAAATTCCATGGCTACAAATTAAATTAATGCAGGGTAGCATGAATAATAACTTGCATAAATCAGAGGAATGCAATGCAATAGAACCACTGGTGACTATTCATTTTTCAGTGACTTTCCAAAGTAGCTTCACTGTTGGGATATTTTTATAAGATCCCAAGATCCCTTAAACTAACCATCATATTTGTAATCCTTATTGCTACAATAATTTTGAATTCTGAAATTAGGCTAGAGCCCCAAAAGGCCCATAGTCCTGATGATTTTACTGCAGAGCTTGACAAGCACTTATGGCATTCTATGATTCCCATAATTACAGACCTGTACTGCACAATGGCGACCTTCAGTGATATGCCTTTTTCCATGAAAGCAGTATTGGTCTTTATACTGTCCAAACTGAAAAAAGAAACCACCATATCATTAATCAATTTAGAAATCAAGGTATACTCAAACGTATTGGCTTTTAGGCTACAATCCTTTCTTCTGTCAGTAACAGGTACCCATTAGACTAAAGTCAAAAAGGATAAATCTGGCAGTAATCATTTACTTTCTTTAACAGCACTCATGAAAACGTACCAGAACATTTTGAGAAGTCCTAATGAACTTCAGAATATCACCTCTCACCAACCATGCAGTTCAGGCTCTGATGTATA
>NC_056738.1:245166297-245346297 GCF_019279795.1 Protopterus annectens
TGCCCTGGGCATCACACACGACCTGGCAGTTGATGGAGGGGTATCCCTTGCGGTTAATGTAGACTCTACCCGCTCACCGGCTGGTGCCTTGATGCGTATGTGCATGCAGTCTATTGCACCCAGCACCTCAGGGTATCCCGCTATTTGCTGGAAGAGACGATATTGCTGGACACAACCTCACGGTCACTAGGGACATATATATGATCACTGACATGTGGTGACATGGCATCCAGGAACTGGTGCAGTACCCTGGAGGCTGATGCCTGTGATATCCCCATCATATCGCCAGTTGGTCTCTGAAAGGTACCTGTTGCTAGTATTCTTAGGCCAGCACATACCTTGGTTTCCACTGGGATGGGTTCCCCTCTGTTGGTTCTGTGTGTGAGGCGTGGCCTGCACAGCTCAACAATCTGCTGCAGGAGCTCTCTGTCCACTCTATAGCGCTCTACTATCTCCAGCTCATGTAACCCATGGTAGGTGACCCTAGGCCTGTATACTCTTCTCCTTCTCCTCACTCTGGGTTGTCTGTCAGCATCTGCATTATCACCACCCTCAGCAATTCGCCTATGTCTGATTATAACAGCTATGGCAGCCCCTAGCATTTCTGCTCTGAGTTCAGCTTTTTTCAGGTTTCAACTCTGATAGCTTAGTTTCTGGCAGTATCTCTTGTGAGAAACAGCCTGCACTGCTCTTTGTTGTGTTTTAAGTGCTGGGTTGGGCTTCTAGTCTGCCTGTGTAATTGCCTGCTTCTAATTGTTTCCACCAATTAACTTTAGTAGTATCTTCTGGTAGTTTCCCTGTATTTTGGTTGTTTCTATTTCCTCTCTGTTTCCTGAGGGGGAGCAATGTGCACACCGGCTTAAACACGCTCACAGTAAGTTAAACGCGTGTACACATCCCTACACGGTGTTACACGCGCGCACACATCCTTACGGTGTTAGCTAGGCTGATTCATGCTAAAACGCGCGCACACCGCCTTACACACGTGCACGCCCGCGCAAACCGTTGTAAACAGTTTGCAACACGCTCCCACATGTTGAACCTGCCTTACACGCGCGCAGCATGCACGTATTTCAAGAAACTTAGAGTGTAGGGATAGCGTATGCCCTCAATTTCTTGACATTCCCAGTGTTCTGTTGGGACACACCTCCCTCCCTGATGTCTGTCTGTCATCTCTTACCTTACATTGCCCTCCAATCTGGTACATTTCTTTCTATCATTCCCCCATGATGTCACCTACCTCTTACTCTGTTCCTCCCCCTTCTCTAACTCTTACACGACTCAGAAAGTGCTCATTACTTATGTGGCAGTGTGATTCAGTATTGTAAGCCTCATTTACATAGGATTGCCTAGTAATGCTTAGTTACATATCTTACACGGAGCTTCCCCTTGACAACCACTAAGCGGAGGCCATATTGTTTTGCTCTGCAAGTCCCTCCATTGACATTTCATGTAATACATAAATCTCACAATTGTGGGCTTATAAGCTTCGGTTTTCAGTTTTAGGTAGCGCACCCCGTTTGCGTGGGTGTGCGCTACAGTTAAACACATAAATCCCGTGGAAAAAAAGTTATATAACTTTTTTGCAACTTTTTCATGCCAATGGCCACATATTTGGCCATTGGCATGCTTAATGTAACAAATGCACCCTTTATTTGGAGCTGACATAGCTCCGTTTTAATTGCAGAAATGTACTCAGTTGTCAGCTGAGTACATTTCTGCAACACGTCCGTTACACGGACTGGTTTGGGCTTCGTGGATCGCTCACATACCTCATTTGCATATCTTGGAGCTGCAAATGAGGTATTGAGCATTTCCACGCCCACTCCGTGTAAGAGACGTGTTAGCTGTCTCTTACACGGAGATTTGGGCTGTTGCTGAATCAGGAGGCTTACACGGAGGCTTACACTACTCTTGAACTCCGTGTAAGCCTTCCTGAATCTGGCCCATGGTTTTGAATGACTATGCCCTTTTTCAAGTAAATTATCAGAGCTGTAACTAAGTCAATCGGAAACTTGAGCAATACCCCATTCTGCACCCCCTCAATTAAAGCTTCAATTAAAGTTTCAAGGACCAAAAAAAAACATCTTCCAGAGTTCAAGATGAAAAAGAAAAAGAAAAAAGTCCACCTGAGTTTAGGACAAAATACTCTGGACTGTAGGAAAGATCTCAACATTTCCTCACACATCCAGGAAACAGTAAGAAAATGGAACAAACCGATGGCTCCAGAGTCAGCACGGTCTAAAATATTTATTAAACAAACGTGAGCGCTTTCACGGTTGAATCTAACTACTTCATCAAACATTAAAAACTATAAAGCAAAGGTTCATTTAAATATGCAAGTATTACATCACTTCCCTTAATTATCTCTTGTTCCCTATTTGTATCCCATTTAAAACCTTAAAATGACTTCACATAAAAGCATGTTATCATAGTCCAATGAACTGTGAATACATCTCACATAAACCATAAGGTATACAGAAGGAACATGTAGAAAAGTCTAAAAACAACATATACAGGATAAATACATAAAGTGCATAAAACATAAGCACATATATATTTATGTTTATGGTATTTTCTCTAATACAACCACGTTCCTTGCTAGCTGGGAATAAAACTACATGCCAGTGTGTCAATACTGTATATATATTTATAAGACGATACACTCATTCAAATCTACATATAAACAAACATATAAAAAATAAAAATGAAACTATATATATATATATATGTATATATATATATATATATATATATATATATATATATATATATATATATATAAACATATTGAAACAAATAAAAAGTTTAAAGTATACAAATGCATTGTGAATACAGGATGATATGCCCCCTCCTATCTTTCATCTATTCTGGTCTTCTCTATAACAAAAAATTTAAACTGGTGTGTATTATCATACTCCTGGACATGTTTCACCAATGCATTGGTTATATTCATGTTCCCCTTATTATAATAATGCTCCCTAACCCTGTCCATTAAGCATCTATCTGTTTTGCCTATGTAAAATGATTCACAGACCAAACAATGTATTAGATAGACTATATGCATAGAATCACAATTAGCTTCCACCCTAAATGTATATTTCCTCTTAAAATCAGGGTGAAAAAACTCACCCGATATGTCAATATATTTACAAAAATTACAAGCACCACAAGGTGTAGTGGTTTTGATAACCTCATTGGAGCTACCAACCCTTCCATTCATTGGGTAGCATAGTAATCTCTTAAGGGACTTCATATTCTTATATACACATGCTGGTCTTGGTCCTATGACCTCTTTTATTTGATCATCAGCTGTTAAAACTGGCCAGAAGTTTTTATATATATCCACTACTTGTCTCATATTACTAGAATAACAAATGGGCATCCTAACTACTGCACCTCCTGTGACCATCCTATTGTAACTGTCATTGCTATTATTACTCCTAGAAACATCCATTCCCTTCTGCCTCAGAGAAGAATGGTCTGGCTTCTGTGCCCCTCAGCCTCTCCAAACTCCTCAAAGGTGTCACAAACCTTCCTTCTATTGTAACCTCTTCTAACAAATCTATGTTCAAGGCCCCTCATTTCTTGTTTAAAAGCCTCCTCCTCTACACTTAATCTTGACATTCTCATCCTTTGTCCTTTCACAATATTGCTAAATATATGTGGGAGGTGCATGCTACTCCTATGCAAGAGACTATTTCTAGAACACTCCTTCCTGTAAACCTTAGCACTAACACTTCCATCCCCATTCTTTATTACCTTCACATCCAAAATAAAACTATTTCCCTGAATGAAAAGTTCATAGTGAACTTCAAGAATGGGGTAGAGCTGTTAATATGCTTTAAAAAAGTATCCAACTCATCCGAGGTTCCCCTCCAAACCAAGGATAAGTCAACCACAAACCGTCTGTATAATCCTATTACTTTGTTAAAGGGTCCTTTCAAGATCACCTCCTCCCATGCAGCCATTACTAGATTGGCTTAACTATTTGCACAAGAAGTGCCCATAGCTACGCCATCTTTCTGAAGGTATATTTCTTCCCCAAATACAAATACATTATGCTCTAATTTAATTTCTGTAAGGAAACAAAGCAAATCTATATTCCTAGGTGTGAAGCCACTATGCTCCATCAAATAATTCTGCAGCATTGACACCTCCTCTCTCATTTCCTCACACATGCACACACATTCAAAGCAATTTGTTTTTTTAAATTAGTTATAATAATTATTTTGTGCCAAACTGCCTAAGCACCTCTGACTTGTGTTGCTTGTCCCCTTTCAAAGCTTGCAGACTTTGATAATCACATAAAAAATAAAGAAAATCTTACATATCACAGAATATGACATAGATTAAAGTAAATAAAAGGTGTAATGAATGTTAAAACAGCAACATATTTTGTCAGCAACACTTGTAAAATGCTTATGGCAACTTTCTTAAACTCTTTTTTAATTCACAAACTTGATGCTAACTTTTCATTTACATCATATTATCTTTAAAAATGGAGATTGAAATTGCTTTCTTGTATAACAATGTCTAAATTCACCTAATTGTGAGTCATACCCTCCAACTTCCAGATTTTCACAGAATGCCCAGATTTTTGCTTCATATTTTTAGTCTGTTACTCATAAAATTTGTAGCTTTCTATTTTTGTGGCCAATCAGTGAAGACTGAATTCATCAAATAATGACAGGCATTTGAGTTTCAGATTTCATATCCTTCAGAAAATTCATTGTAAACACAAAACATTTTTATTCTAGCAGCTTTCCATGTTCATAAGAACAATATTTAAAATGTGTCCCTATTTTGGGGACTTTGTCCCCCATTATTTTTGGCTTTGTCCAGATTTTTTGTGCTAAGAAGTAAGTAAAGGGAAAGCAACTTGTAGATGTGTTAGTAAACCTTCCTAAGGGAAGAGCAGCAGTCAGACCTAGAGACCTGTTTGAAATATCTACATTTAAAACCTTTTAAATGAATTGGCTGTGTTTTCCCATTACAGTGATTTTAGGAAGTTCAAATATGTTTTTATTTTGAATGCAAGAGACAAGACTAAAGCTAGAGGAGTTCACCAAATGTAAGGGCTTTCAGTAAGCAGTGCAGCAAAGATAATACAGGAGTGCAGGTGGTAAATTAAAAGAATAATAGGACTGCTTATCAGGTACGGATTTATTAAAAATCATTCAAGGAGACTGCAGGGGAAGACTACTACTTGTTTTGAAAGGATAGCATTATTTATTTATCATTTCAGAAATTACATCTTAAGAGCCTAAAAAAAGGAGAAAGGTCAACATCAATTCTAATCCTGGTATTTTTTTTTGGGGGGGGGTGTATAGAACAGACAGAGAGCAGTATGAAAGCAATGGCCTAATAAATACAGAAAGAGAATGGACCAACCTGAAGATAAGGAAAGTTTTTGCTAGTACTTTGTCAGTAAAAAAGATCAAGCTTTAAGCAAGGCATGGACTGGCTTTCCATTCTCTGAAATAGGTGACAGGGATCTTCATTTTTGTCACGGTAAAACAAAATGAATAAACCAGGCAGAGCACCAAATGGGCTATCTATGATGTATGTAGGAGATGTATGTACCTATTATTGCTCGAGATAAATACCTCTCATAGTACAATAAATAAGATAATCAGAAGTAAGCCTGTTAATACAGCACTCCCAAACTCATGCAATGCTCAAACTAAATCTTATGCTGAGGTATTAAGTTCAAACCTAGCAAAACCACAAGGATTAAAGACTTCTAAATGCCACACAGACAATATGCCCCATCAGAATCACCTCACAACACATAGAAATAAGACCAACACAAAATGCTTCAAAACACATAAGAGTAGGAGCCACCGAGTAGCAGAAACAATGCCCACTGGGCAGGCAAGAGGTGACCTCTGCCTAGCCTGTAAGGCCTCCTCAGACCCTGTACTGATGAACCTGTACCATATCTGAAAAAAAAACAGAAACACCAATTTATAGATTTTAACCTTTCCAGCAAACATCTAAACATGACATGCCAGAGAGACAGATACAAGACAAGTACTTTTCTGACCAAATTCAAGCACAGTCTGGACAAATGGATTGGAAATCATACATTTATGTCCTGGATGACAACTATGTCTCAGCTGGACTGAGGTTGCTGATGTGCTACAGATCTGTAAATTGACTTTCTACTATCTATAAAAGAGAACAAGTAGCACTTGGGAATTCTACTTGGCTAAACTTAAAAACATCCCCAGGCAAATAGCCTACATCTTGCTATGTTTCCATGTTAGGGCAAGATGACAAAGCAGAAAAGTAGTAGACTGTTATACTCAATTAGCAAGGAAAGCAATATAATCAAAAGAGAAAATGTAATCAAAATGAAATTCAAAAAAATAAGCCAAAGTGAAGATTAACACATTTTAAAATTAATTGTATAGAAATGTCAAGCCCCATATAACTGTTTCCCATTTTAAACATTTCATATCAACAAAATTCCTCTGGTATCTCCCAATGTGGAAAATAGGAAATATCTACACAATTATTGTGAGACATATGCATTTCATTTTATCATATAAATGCACTAATCTGCAGACAGTTTATGATCAATATAAAGCATTCCTTTACATTAATGTCTATCTCCCATTAAAATCTTTACCTGTTTTACAAGAGAAAAATAAATGTTATACAAATGTATATCCAGTGTTTAAAAATATCTGGAATTTTAATTTGCTCATTTTTTAATAATTCATTATCTGATGACAAACTGATGTCATAACCATTTTAATGTCAGATTTGTGTGATGTTAGTGCCCACTAGAATTATTTCTGTATTTGATCTAGAGTCATTTAAGTCATCTGAGTATTAGCAAAAAATTATCTGAATGGACACACTTTCTAAGAACGGAAATGATTCAGTTTCAGAGTTATGAATTTTATCCATTTTTAAGTCTCTGTTGTATTTTGGGGAACTACTGTACTGAAAATATGGAAACTATGTATGGAAAAGACCATTTAGGCCTATTTTGAACTTATTTCCCATGTCTATTTCCTGACCTCTTCATAACAGTATAAAGCATCTAAAAGCTTCCACCCACACTATTATTTTTAGCTTTTTTATGCCTGATGTACTACAGTGTTCACAAAGTGAGGAAGTATATGCTTGACATTTCGCTCAGTAAATTAACTGTCCCTTAAGTCTGACTAGCTATTTTTATCTACTGTTTCTTTAATCTGAAACAAATACATGGATTATTTTATATGATTCTTCTCCATAAATTATTTTAATGGAGAAAGACACTTTGGACAGTAACCTTTCCCATGCTTTATACTCTGTAGTTAGTTCATGAATATCTGTTACAGCATGATGACATCAAATGCATATGACTCATAACATTGGAGGACATGACTAAGTATGTGTCAATACCACTTCACTGATGACAATATACCACAGCATCTGTTCATCGTTAAGAGTTATACCACTAGAAATTGTCTTGTGGATAAGTTTTAGTTTCAGTAACAGCTTAGATATCACCTCAGGATAACCAATGAAGAACCCTCAATGCACAAAACAGAGAAGGAAGGGAAAGTAGATGTTAAGTTGAATCTTCTAGAATGTTAGCTTAAGAAATAGCCAAGGCAAGGAAGATGTTAAGTTGCATCCTCAGTGAAGTTGAATCAACAAGTAGAGAAATTATATTACCACTATAATGGCTGATTTTAAGCCACATCTAAAACATTATGGGCAGTGTGTTGTGTTCTGCATTGAGAAATCACAGTAACTCAGAAAATTCAGATAAAGGTTGCTGCAGTGATCATAAGATTAGGGGGTGGGGAACAAATGAGATACAAGTGAAGAATATATGAGTCATAAATATAAAATAAAGGAAGAGGCATCCACTTCATTCTTAGGAAGTAATAAAAAAGACTTGCAGAAGCAGTGAATCATGTTGCATGAGTAATCTGTAACATCATTTAAGATAAAATGAGATTTTTATAGGTTCATACGTAGGTACTAGGCTATCTGCTCAAGGGCCTAAGTAAACCTAGCCAACAAGGTTCCCTGGCTTACGCCACCCAAGAAAGTTAATTTCCTGTGCTCCTGTCGAGCAGAGCCACAGAAGTGGTCGGGGGCTGTATTTCCTATTTCCCATCCACTCATCACGATTTTTCTTGAAGAGTGCTAATGAAAAACTTTGCTTGACATAGATGGGTAGCTTGTTTTAGAGTATAGGAAATCTCTGGGACAGGAATCTATCCCTCCAGCATGTCCTGTTTATTCTGGTGACAAGGTTAAGGTCCCTAGATCGTGTAGCTCGGAGGGATTGAGATTTCTTTAGGTGTAGCGTGTCCAACAGCTCTGGGTTTAATATAGCTTTATATGTTAGGCAGAAATCTCCTCGGAGTAGGTGATATGCTACAGAGTAAAGCTGGAGTTTTTTGAGACGGTCAGTGTAGGGCATCTGTTTGAGGTGAGTAATCCTCTTTGTGAGGTATTTCTGTGGCCTTTCCAGTTGCTGCAGATGTCTTGTGAGGTACATTCCAAAAGAGGCATTGTACTCTATAATGGGTCTAATGAGGGCTGAGTAGAGGGGAACAATGACCTCTTTTTTCCAGGATGAGAATCCTTTTGTGATGAGGTGTGCCACATAGAAGGATTTCCTGACTACTGTGGCAATGTGATTATCAAAGGAGAGACTACTGTCCACCTGGGTCCCAAGGCCTCTTATCACACATTCAGCGTTAAGTAGACTGCTGTTTATGTGGTAGTTCATGGGTACAGAGTTTTTACCAAAGGGGATGACAATGCACTTTTTGGCATTGAGCTTGAGGCCATGCCTCTGACACCAGACATCTGTCTCAGTGAGGCCCTTCTGTAGGATGTCCACATCATTTGAGGACTTGACTATAGCTCCTAGTTTGCAGTCATCTGTGAACTTCATTAGCCAGAGGCCTTCTGTGTTAGCCTGTACTTCAGAGAAGTAGATACCAAACAGGAGAGGTCCCAGGATTGAACCCTGTGGTATTCCACTTGTCACTGGTTTGAAGTCAGATTTGGAGTCTGCAACTTTTACAGTGTGGGTTCTGTCAGTGAGCCAGTTGGCAACCCATCTTGTGATGTAGGGATTTATACCTAGTTTAGTGAGTTTAGCTATAATTCCAGAATGGGGGATAGTGTTGAAAGCCTTGGCGAGGTCAAGATAGGCTGTGTGAACCACCTTACCCTCGTCTATGGCTTTGGTGACTGCCTCAAAGAAGAAAATGAACTGACAAACGAAAAACTGAAGAAGAGAACACATTGTGAACAAGCACCAACACTTCACTCAGCTCGATGAAGAAATAAATGTAAAAAGCTGTTCTTATTCACTTTAATATCAAAACAAAATAAAATTAAGTGCTTTTCGTTTGGGAAATATCCAAACTTCTTCAGATGTAGAGCAAGAACAAAAACTGCCTCAAAGAAGTAGATCAGGTTCATAAGGCATGATCTGCCTTTCACAAACCCAAACTGGGTGGGGTCCAGAGTTTGGAAGTTACCAATGTCTTTGTTTATGAGTTCCATGATGATACATTCCTTGGTCTTGCAGACCAGGCTCGTCAGTCTAATAGGGTGATAGTTCCCAGGATCAGTGGTGGCTCCCTCTTTGTAGAGTGGGATAACTGTTGCTGTGCACCATTCAGTGGGCACAAAGCCTGACATGAGACTATGATTGAACATGGTGCTTAGGTGGGGAGCCAGTTAGTTCTGAAATTCATGTAAAATTCAGATTGGGATGTTGTCCAGTCCCATGGATGCTGTGTTTTTGGTTTTAGATGGTGCAGTTTTTACCTGCATAGATGTGATTATGGGGATTCTGCTTTCTTCCTGTATAGATATGGGCCTTTTAGGGGGTGAAAGGGGGGTAAAGTTAACACTGAACCTCTCTGCCAGGATGTTGGCAATATCAGTTGGTTCTGTAATTTTCGTGCTGTTGTGCTGTAACTCAGAGCAGATCTGGGTGTTGCCATTGGGATTCTTGACATAGCTATAGAATGCTTTGTGGTTGCCCTTAGAATCAGTTGCAGTTTTGTTTTTGTAGCTAGCTTTGGAGAATCTTATAAGGGATCTCAGCTTCTTACTGTGGCTGACCAGGGAGCTTCTCCACTCATGGGATTTTAGTCTCTTTTGCAACAGTTTCTTCCTTCTGTTGTAGAGTTTGTTTATGGCAGGGACCACCAGATTGGCTTCCTTTTTTTGGAGGATAGCGTCTTGGTTCTGTTTGGATTAGCACGATCCATGCACTTGTCTAAGTGCTTATAGAGTGCATTTGTGAAGGATTCAGCAGTCTTAACTGTTCGCCACTTCTGTCTTAAGAAGCATGAAGTTGGCTTTGGAGGCATTTTTTACTGTGGTTTCCTTAATGGTGGGTGGGGGCGGGATGTGGATATCTAGAGTGATTAGCTTATGGTCGGATCTGACCAACGAGGAGTTGACTTCAGGTGTGGAACACCGGTCACTCATGTTGGTAATGGCTAGGTCTAGGATATTATTGCCCCTGGTGGGGGTGTCGATAACTTGATCCAGGGCATTGGAATTTATGAATTCCAGAAGGTGTTGATTGAAGAAGTTGGTACATGAGTAGTTTTCCAGGTTAATGGTGGGGTAGTTGAAATCGCCCATTATTAGGGTGTTTGGTTGAACCCTAATATTTTCCATTACATCAAAAAAAGGGGAGTGGGAATCCTGGGGCATGGTGGGAGATCTGTAGCAAGCTACAATTTGGATTGCAGTTTTTCCCAGAGTTAGTTCCACTTGGATAACCTCGGATGCATTATGCTGTGCAACTTGCCTGGAGCTGTGGATATCCTTAATGAATATGGACACACCTCCACCTTTGGTGTTCTGGTCCAGGTTACATGGCCAAAAAGTGTGGTATGAGTTATAGCCTGGTAGTGCAGGGGTGCTCTCTGGAGCCTTGAACCAGGTCTCAGTCACTGCACAAATATCGATGTTCTCTATTTTAATGAGTGCCTCAAGTGAGTGCATTTTGAGATTTAAATTTCTAGCATTGAGTAGCATTACCCTCAGTTTTTGCTTGCCTGTTCCTGTTATGGTGGTGAATTTGTCATTTGAACCGTGCCTAAAAAAGGCACTATAGGGGTGGGAAGACCCTTAGCCAGTATTCGGAATCCCATGGGAGACAAGTGCATGCCATCTCTGGCAAAGCATCGTGGTCTGTCGACCATGTTGTCCCAGGCAGACAGATACTGGATCCCCTTAGAATGACACCAGAAGCTTAGCCAATTGTTGAAGTCAATCATTTTATCCTTGTACTGCAGTATCATTCTAGGTGATTGCAGGATGCTACTCAGGGCTAAGGTCATACCTGCCTGAGCTACAAGATTGGAGAGCTCTTCTATGTCTCTTTTCATGTAGTCCTGGGAGGTACATCTCAGGTCGTTCACACCAACATGGACAATGACAGAGTCATATTTGTACTTGTTGTGGAGTGACCTGAGTGCATGGGTTATGTGGCGGATCCTGGCACCTAACAGGCAGCTGACAATAGCCTTCTCCTTGTTTAGCCTGGTGAGTGGGACATCAGTGTGTCTGACTATAGAGTCACCTATGACTAGTGTTGGGTACGCTGGTTTGACTTATGGGCTGTGGTTTATTGGCACACTGAGTCTGTGGGCTATGTGTCATTTGGGTTGTGTTGGGGGTGAAAGTTGTTTGAGTTTCTGCTTTGGAGGTCTCTGTTGTTTGAGCAGATTATTATTGAGAGCCTCTGGGGATGTTTTTGTGTTTCTATTCATCACTGAGGTAGGAAAGTGATCACAGCATGGCCAACTGCAGGCTCCGCTTGTGTTACAACAAAAATTTAACAGTTGCAACAAAAAGTACAACCCAAAGGTATTATAAACTAGTGGCAAAAAAGAGAGATTCTATGCATAAATATTGCACCATATTGAAGTGTACAATTTACAAGTGGAAAAGTGAAATAAGATAAGTAGCATAAAAAGAATAAGAAGCAAGTTTAGCCTAGGAAATTAAAGACCTAATACAAGGTGTCACGAGGACAAAGCAAGAAATATGTGATGGTAAGCACACGAAGTCCAAGGAGACAAGGGAACTGAGAAAGCTAGAAGTTATAAAATGGTAATGAGTAAAGCAAAAGAGTTGCTATGTACATATTTACAGGAAGCAGAAAAATAGGTGTAACCAACAGAGCAGTGATTTAAATTGGGTAACAGACGAGGAAATTAACCCAGTGCAGAGTATAGCTAATTAAGTTCTATGTCTTGTATTCTGTCATTTGCATACCTAGTGCCCAAACAGATACAGGTCAGTTTGGGGCCCAGACTTATTATAGTTAGTATGTTTGTAGAGATACTGAGGAAGGGACAGTTACAGTTTTGAAGAAAAGAAATAAAAAATGGGATGTAGAGAGTATGACTGACTGTACCCTGTCTTAGAAGAATCAATGCTGAGATGGTAGTGAAAAGTTTCATTGATTTAAATAAGGCTCAGCTTGATAGAGTCATTTGAATAGCTGGGAGACGAAATGTAGGTTGGATCTGGCTTGTACTGCGAGTCACTTTGCCATGGATAAATTAAGGCAACAACCTTCAGTGTATGGGGAACTGTTGATGAAGCAGCATATTTTATTAGAAAAGGTCTGAAGTGTAGATGATTATTTGTTAAAGAAGGTGGACAAACAAGGATAAACCATATTCAAGTTGTACAAGGAAGACGTCCTTCCCAATGGCTACTATAACTGGTGGTGAAAGAAAATTAGATGTTTTCTGAGCTCCTGAAAATGCTAAGGAAAAAATCTATGTATTTGTTTTAGGGTGGAGAAAGACCCCCAAAAAAGACAGACTTATTGAAAGTTGATTTACTAACTGAAATGTCAATGGGATAACTAGCAGTTTGCAGAAAAAGAATTTATAAGTTTTTTCCTGAATGTTAACTGCATAAAGCAGAACAGACCATTTTGTTTATTTGTTAGAGAGATAAATCCATGTGACACAAGTGCTTCTTTTTGGGATGATCTGAGAGCAGTGTCTGTTAAGTGACATGCTCATAGTTACCCTGTCCTCCAATGGAGGGCAATTTAATTAAATTCTAGGCTACTGGATGAAGCTCTTAGCAGTTCATAGTATTAAATATGTGCTCTAAATTACCATAAAAGATAGGTACTACTGCATTTTACTGTTATCACCATGATATATGATTGTGAAAAAAAAAATGTGTGCTAGTTCACCAAAATCGTAATAATGACTATCTGCCATGACCAAATGACTTACACTGGGGAATCACTTCTTTCTGATGCAAGGGGAACAGAATGAGATGGTGATGGGGGTGCTCATTTAATTTTTTTACAGCATTTATACAGCACATACTGAACTACACATACAGCATAGTTTTTGCTCTGTAAGTGCACAGTTTTAAGAGGTAGTATGAATGAAAGTTGTTCATGAGTATACATGTCTCTGGATTAGAACTCTGCATTTTAAGTATGCTTTTACAGGGCACACAGCAACTCAGATTTTCTGCCTAGTTTGCTTTTATTTGAGTCAGTGAATTCTATCATGTCATATTATATCATATTATGTTATTTCATGCATGGGAACTCGATACAGATGAAGTAACAAGTCTTCAGTCTGTAAAATGTTTATCAAAACTAATCTTGATAGTACTCAAGCTAAATTATTCCATTTTGGATTACTACTTTATAATTTTCACACTGCTATTTTCAGTTATCTAAGCGGTACGATGTAGAATGATTGTGAAGTTATTGTGTTGCAGATATATGTGTTTCAATCATACCAAGTACAGGTTTCAAATTATGTGATTCACAGTAAGAATAAATAAAATGAAGACAGGTAAAAAGATAGATAGATAGATAGATAGATAGATAGATAGATAGATAGATAGATAGATAGAAAGAAAGAAAGATAGATAGATAGATAGATAGATAGATAGATAGATAGATAGATAGATAGATAGAGAGATGCATGTATATATAGGGTCTATATTAAATCATTGAACGCTTAGAAAAGTGAACGATGATTTATCAACCCCATGTAAGTGAAAACTTACAAACTCGAATGCTTAGAACAACGATTTTTTTCCCCAAGGGAAAAAAAAATCACTGTTTCAAAAAAAAAAAAAAAACACTTAAAACATAACATAAAGTGGGCCCACCCTACTTAAATATACCAACTCCGACATGGCAATACAGTGACGAAAATGGCAAAGTAGCGGACGTGGCCAAGTGATTTCTTTCCCAGGGAAAGAATTATCTTATATGTCACTTCGTCATTTTGCCTTTTCGTTTTTTCAAGTTTGACCAAGACGCATTCGAAAGAATGCATCTTCGGTCATCTAACAGGAACCCCATATATATACATAGAACAGTTAGGCAGACAGACAAGAGACAGACAGATACACAGACAGGTAAGATAGATGCTTAGATAAAAGATAGATAGATATATAGATAGATAGGTTTTCATGGTTTTCATAATAGCGCAGTCTTATTGATATGTGGTACTAAGATGGGTTATTTTTTTTTACTTTTTATTTGATTTTAAAACAAAACACTAATCATTATTTTTTCATGTAAAAATATGTATTATTTACATTTAATGAATACACTGATTTGGGGTATATTAACTCTCAGTGACACCCACTGGAAAACAAGTGGCAGTGATGCCTATCTTATTGCTAGAATAAAAGGATAATATCAGAGTGTCTAAATGTTCTTTAGCTCAAAGTGTCAGTGCATTTCCGAAGATCCACTATTCTTCTGTCAGTAAGAATGCCCTTTCCAAGTTCTCCACTTGTCATCCTCGGGAGTTAAAAGACTGAAATAAATCTGTACCCAAGTGATGGATATTTGAAAAAAAAAAACACATTACATTATATCAGTTGCAAACAGATTACACCAAAAAAAAAGAAACACTCTGCATTTGTGGTATGTTTTGTTGAACTTGAGATGTCACATACGTTTCAGTGACAAGCTTAAGTTGATTTTACTGCTGTACGTTGTATGGTGGTCTGTCACATGTGTTATATGCATTATCTGCAAGGCCAGAGTTTACAGAATAAAGGTAAAATCTAAGTTGCTTTATTTATAGACCGCTAGTGAAAGGAGGTACAGCACATCCCAAAAATGATGATTTAATGGCTTTGCCTAATTTTGCGGTTTATATTTTCTTAAGCTGGCATCCCAGTGAGCTTAGTTGTCATAGCTGAGATATTTTGTATCTTGATTAAGCGAGATGTGATCTTTCCTTATAAGATCCACCAAAGATATAGCAGAATATCTCTTTGTTGGGATAGAAATTCCAGTTACTATATTCTTACTGTTTTGTCAGGTACAAAAAGTAATTGAATGTCACCACGTCAACAGTACTCATGTGCCCTATGCAGTGACAGTGCAGGCACCCACTCAGTCAGTGCATGTTAGATAAGATGGTCTGCAACATTTTCTTTTTCTCATTATAAAATGCCAAAATAACTTAACAGCAGAGTTCCCCTTATCGTCCGTACTTGCAACCAAAATCTTTGCTAGAATGAATTTCCTCATAGTAGAGAGCACACACTGACCCCTAATTGCTAACCCCTCTCATTCTTCAGATGAAATCAACCATTCACCACCATGACTTACCTCTCATACCTCAACCAGAATCTACACCTAGATGTTCACTCCCTAAGGAAGATAGATAGTAATATCTCAAAGATGAAAAATGAAGTGTAATAATCAAGACCAATTACTTTAATACTTCTTCTGCTTCTACTGATGTTTACTGGCCAGATTCATGTACACCACTTGTACAAGGTTTTGGTGCAAAGCTTACATCTGTGCAACACCCCATGTTCAGGGTCAGAAATGGAAAAAGCTTTTGGAATTAGAGCTACAATTTAGCAAACGATTCAATAAAGTCACAAGACATGGTCTTGCTCAAATACCACATTTGTTTATTTCTCTGCATAACAGTGCTACCTATAAACAATCAGTCCGTATTAGTTGTTATTTAAATCGGTTGAGAATACTTCTTGATTTTTCAAACAATTTCAGCTTAAGAAAGTAACAATATCACATATCAAGCAACATATGTGGGAAGTTTTTATCTTTGCAAATTCTGGGCTTAATTGCAATATTGTAAATTTCTTAGGATGTCTGATACGTTTGTTGTTGAGCATTACCTCAGGACATCTGGGACATTTCCTGATAACTGGATGTTAGCCACTGTCATAGAATTACCCAAGCATGACTGAGCCTAAAAAGAAACATAAAATCTCACAGGCCTATCTCACCATGTCTTCTGAAGTTCAAATTTGTTGGAAAGGCTGTAGCAAGAACTATAGGCATATGTAAATGTCCAAGGCTTGATTAGTGAGCATTAACATAAACTCAGAAAAGGCCCAAGCACAATAGCCCTACTTTCATTTGCCAGTACAATCATCAGAGCAAAGAATGACTGCAAACAGATAGGGACAGTGTTTGTTAGTGTTTACAAAGCACTTGATTCAGTAATCACCCTATACCCCACCCTCCAGCCGGCCAACAGGTTCGTCCCTAAGTTGCTTGAATCCAATAACTTGAAGTTGGTTTGCAAGCATCTGTGTATCAGTTCCTTTTGTACTGATCAGTTGTCAATATTCACAAACTGACAAAAGTTGTGCAATAGAAATTAAGGTGTATCACACTCTTCGGCCTTAGCTATTTTCCTTTTTCTCAAAATGCAGTAATTGAAAAACTCACATTTGTAAAGAAACCACTGTGTGGAGATAACATTTTCATTTGAATATCAAGCAAGTCAATATCATATATTATTTATATGCCAATGAACTATCTGAATGCATTCTGTGAAGATATACAACTTTTGACATTTCATGCCAATCTTAGGGAAAGCCGTATTTATGCTACAGGGAGCCCATATGTAGCTCAACTTACTGTAGACAACCTTTAGCATCTCATTAGACAATGTCAGACATATAGAATGAGTGCAGTCTTTTAAGTCCTTCAGGATTTGGCCGGAACATTCATTTAAATTTTCATTTTGTATCCAAAAGTGTTAAGAAATATATATTCTTAGTTATGCATGAAAAAGCTTCAACCATCCTTACTAAAGAAGCAAGAAATGTTCTGGGAAAAGAAATGTTAATGTCAACACTGAATTATGCTTTCCCGGTTATTTTAGCAAACAACTTAAACAGCCTGTCATCAGAGCAAAACAAACTCTGTAGATTTATTACCAGTGCTCTGAGGCCAAAGGCTCAATGTCATAGTCTTCACAAAGCAGAATGGCTACCCATTAACCTTAAGGTCAAAAGTCTGTTCAGCATCTAGACTTACAAACTAAGCAATCAAGATCTCCACAAATCACTGAGAAGACAGTACAAGACCGTGATAAGTACAAGATCCAGCGTTCCTTTTAGAAATTCACTACGTTCCCCAGGATCATCTGGCATGCAGTCCAAAAGAATTTACTATCCTTAACTTAAAAGTGTGAAATTCATCTAATTTTCCTCATTTTTGGAGCAAACTTATTTTTTCAATTATTCAGAAAGAAGATTCAGTCTCTATCTTTTTCATGTGAAAGTAATCTGTGATGTTTTAAGGGTGTTGTGTAATACATCCTTTCTTCATTAAGCTCTTTAACCCATCTACATCAACAGTTATGTTGTTATATGTTATAATGTAACAGTATTTTACATTATTGGTATCTTTTTCCTTGTGTGTTAGAAATATACCTGTAATGCAATGTTTTATTTTTTGTTTCATTTTTTTTCTGTATATTTGAAGTAACTGCATGAAATAAAAAAAAAATAAATATTCATTATAATTTCCTTCACACAGTTTTATTAAAATGACACATAAAACAAATATGTAAATCAATAAGTTTTAAGTTTTTTTAACTTTTAAATCAATAAGTGCTTTCTTCTTTTCTGGTTTTCTTCAGGCTGAAACAACACATAAGTACGTTTTCATATGAGTAAAATTACACATTTTGATAAAAATAAGGCACAAAATAGTTGATGTTTAACCTTAAAACTCATTTTAAACTCTGCATTTCATTTGGTTTTCATGTTCTTTAGCTTCACCTTAGAAATATACTGTTTGAATTTCAAAGTTCTTTCCAAATCTTTTCTTGTAATTTTAACAAGCACTTGGTCTCAAACATAGAATGATTTTTTTTAATTATAACATCTAGTCATTTTTAGTTCAAATGTGTTTATAGAGCTAGAAATGTGTTTAGATCCATTGGCATAGATTTTTATTTTTTTCAGCATAGCAGGCATTATAAAACTAATATAAACATCCAAAAAAGTCACATTCTTGACCAGTGAAGTGAAATGCCCTCAGGCAGCATATGTTTTCTCTAGTGCAATCTCTGAGTTAGCATATTTAGTTAGGGGTGTGTGGAGGGCAAAGCCCCCCCCACTTTTATGTGTTTGTAGAGATGTTTTGTTTCTGGCTGGTTCAGTGATCTTTACCCCTAGGAAAAAAAAATTGCTGAATCGGCCATTCGCGGAACTGGCGGTTCATTCTTTAGGGATCAATAAAGAAGCATTTGCTTTAATGCCTCTTTGATAAGATAATATAGACCTGTCACATCAATAGTGACAATCATTTAGAATCAACATTCACAGAGCCAGTTGGCGAATCCGGGTCTATATTAGAAGACCAAAGACACATTCTTTCGAATGCGTCTTGGTCGAACTGAAAAGACTGAAATGGCAAAATATCGAAACGGCTGTTAAGTGAATTCTTTCCCTAGGAAAGAATTCACTTGGCCGCTTCGGTACTTTGCCATTTTTGGCACTGTAGTGCAGTCTCTGAGTTGGTATACTTAAGTAGAGGGGGTGTGGGGGGGGTGAAGCCCCCTACTTAATGTAATGTTTGTAAATGATTTTTTTTTGTTGGAACAGTGATTTTTTTCCCTTGGAAAAAAAAAATCACTGTTCTGACACTTTGATATTGTAAGCTTTCACTTACATACGGTCGATTAAACACCGTTTGCTTTTTTAAGTATTCAGTGAATTAATATAGTCCCAGCTAATCCTGCTGTTATACTGTAACAAAAAGGTATGGTATATTGCTATGTACTTCTGTCTTAAAGTTATTTTACCAACACTTCTTCAGAAATCATAAGAAAACCAATTCCTTTTTAAACATTTGACGCAATTATGTGACCAGAATCAGCCAATCATGTTGGCCATATACATAGCTGCAAAGAATGAAAACATGCTTGAAGAAGCTGCAGAAATTCTTGCATGTCTTACAGAACTAAATCATCTTTTGTTAAAAACTAAAAATAGGTAACTTTGATGTTTTGCTTTAAAAATCTTGAATCATACATGCTTAAGTAGTTATCTAATGAAACTTGTTCTGAAGTCTTATTAAAGTCTAAATAACAGAAATGCATGTAACAGGATAATGTTTGGTTAAACAGACTTGTTAGGAAGACTGCTTTGCTTTAAACAATAAAATGCATACCTCTGTATTAGAGCATCTAATCACATCATCTATAAGATGGTCTTTACTCTATTTCTATTTATGCACAGTGACATCACTTCATTGTTAACTTACTGTGCTCAACTAGGAAGTATAATATTCATCAAAGTTTTAGTCTCTGAGGGCACATTCCTTGCCACTGAGGTATTGAGGACAGGCCTTGCCAGAAAAAAAAAAATATTCAGAGACAGATTCATTAATTGATGATGGCATAGTTTTAATATAGATTTGTGTGTGTATGTGCGTGTGTGTGTGTGTGTGTGTGTGTGTGTGTGTGTGTGTGTGTGTGTGTGTGTGTGTGTGCGCGTATGTGAGTGTGTTTGTGTGTGTGTATGAATGTATACATACTTCAGTAGGTCATTCTGAAAATCCAGTTTCATTTTTGTTTATTTATTTATGTATGTATTAATTTGTGAAAACTCATTTCATTGTCATCACAGAATTGTAGAACCTGGCTTCATTCAAATGTCATACATCCCTTCTGAATAAATTTTAAAGTATGATAATCACCTTCCAAACTTCAACAACTAGTCATTTTTGAGACTCCACATTTGGTGTACAATAAAGACAGGAAGTCCATATACAGGCTTCTAATTTAAAAGCAAAACAATTAATACAGTTCCTAAGGATATTTGTATGGGGAAAAACCCTTCTGTTTAGTTGTGCAGGAAATTATCTCCCTAATGAACTGCTGTTTTGAGGACACTGTAACCTTCTTGTTCCATTCTAGAACCCAAATGCACTAGGTAGACATTCTGAGTACTACAGAGCCAGTGTTACAATCACATAAGATGTGGTTTTGCGTTTCTGAATTTTGGCGTTTCTGAATCAGCCTATTTTACTGCTTTTCATTCTATTTTATGTAATGAGATATGCGCCCAAATGATTTTTTTTCTTAAACAGAAATTGCAAATGGGTGTCTGTATTTATTCCCTGCCGTATGCATAGGCTTGCTAACATCTATGCAGTTCAGTTGTACATATCTAAATAAATGTGTGATCTGGTTTTATTGTTACTTGTTTGAACTTCATTGCATAGTTGAAGGGATGTTGGCATGAACAGGATTCAGTCATTTACTGCATCAGATATCTCAGACTCACTTTTTCATTTTGATAACTTTAGCCTAATATCTGTATCTACAGACTATATCAACAAATTATTTAAAAATCTGAAACCTACCTTCTTAGCATCAGGCTAATTCCTGCAGAGTATCTAAATTCATCTGCTAACATTGCTGCATATCCCACTTCTGCACACATATCTAGCTCTTTTAAGGAGATGTATGTTCTCCAACTCTGTAAGCAATCATATATATAACTCCTTTAAGTGAGAGAGGCAGAACCACACACTTGTTAAACTGCAGACCTGTTGCTATTTGTTCACCCATTTCTAAAGTCATAAATAGATGTACATATCAACAAATACTTGCTCATTCAAACCTGAATTCTTCATCCTTGCTTATTGACTCACTAAAACTTGAATTGTCCAGTGCATCATGGCTTTTGAACAGGCTGTAGTACAAAGCAGCCCCATTAGCATTCTTCAGCACTATCAATCAACAAAGTAATGAAGGTTGCTTAGCTTCTTCAGTACTCTGTACCTTAATATGGTGTTTGACATAGTATTTCACAGTCTACTCTTTCAATGATTAACCAAGCATAACATATGTCAAAATGCCATACAACGGTTTACAAACTACATTAGTTAACATTCCCAGTCAGTGAAATGGCATAGCATATACTCTTCACCTCTGTAGCAGTAAGTGTATGATAAGGCTGCATACTAGGTCCGCTCCATTTTGTTATATTTATTAAGAATCTGTGTAACTCATCACCAGAGCTGTCTTAGTTCCATATCCAAATGATTCCATTCTAATTCTCTCAACTAAAATAATGGTAGAACTTCAAATAAAAACACAAAGGCTTTCTATGCTCTTTAAACATGGTTAAATCAGTTATAACTTTTGCTTAATGCCAAAGCAATGCATCTCAAATGTTAAGAACTTTGTAGAATATCCAGATTTTTGTCTCATATTTGTGGTCTGTTCATTATAATATTTATAGTTTTCTGACAAACCATTGAGGATTTAAGTCACCAAATAATTATAGATGTTTGAGTTTTAGGATGGTATTCACAGACCAGGGCTTCACATTTTCATAGCAGTGATCCACAAATAGCAGTGCTACATGGGTCTATATTATCATATCGCATGCACAGAAGAGCGAATGACAGATAATCGACCCCATGTAAGCAAAAGCTTATGTTGAAACTTCAGAACAGTTATTATTTTCCAATGGAAAACAATCTCTGTTCCGCAAAAAAAAAAAAAAAAAAAACAGTAAAACATTACTTAACACCCTCCACCCCCCCCCCCACTTAAATATACCAAATCCAAGATCGCACTACAGTGCCGAAAAGGCAAAGTAGTGAAAGCGGCCAAACCAAACAAATTCTTTCCCCGGGAAAGAATTCTCTGAAATGCCACTTCGCTATTTTGTCTTTTCATGCTTTACTGTTAGACAAAGATGCATTCGACAAGCTGCGTCTGCGACGGTGTAATAGGGAACCGTGCTACATGGATATGCAAATTCCAGTCTGTGAGCATGCATACAAAGACATGAACAAGGAGCTGTAAACACACATCCTTAACACAAAAATGAGCATGCTTAATGCATAAGCAATAGGGTGACAGCTACTACACTGTTAAAGAGCTTTGCATATATGCGTATGACTTTGATTTATAGATACAAATCTATGATGAGCTCATTTGCATACAAAGTGTTTAAATACCCCTGAACTTAATACAAATTAATGAAGGGGGTTGCTGGGGAAATAATTAATTTTATGTCAGGGAAGTGCATGTACATATTTGGACACATACCTCTCATCTGTACAGATTTTCTCAGAATGTCCAGATTTTTGCCTCATATTTTTGGTCTGTTTTTAATAAAATTGTGGTTTTCTGGCAAATCAGTGGCAAATAATTAAAGACTGAAGTTAAAAAATAATGACAGACATTTGATTTTCAGACTTCATACCATTCAGAAAATGCATGCTAATGTAAACTGTGTTATTCTATCAACTTTTTAAGTTTGTAAGAGCAATATTTAAAAATCATCCCTATTTTTGGGCCTTTGCTCCACTTTAATTTATGGCTTTGTCCAGATTTCTTATTTTAAGAGGTTGAGAGGTATGCTTGGACAAGCTATTGAAGGGATGGCTGGGGGCAAGTTTACATATTTCAACTCCAATGTCAAAGGTGAAGCACTGCATTTAACAAGGGATGTGGGTACTGTACAGATGTCGGACTTTGAATTGCAAAAAAACACCTCATTAGCATACAAAGCTTTGCAGCATTTCTCCTTTGCATCTCATTATTTTAAGGCCTTTTGCATTAGCATAAATGACCTCTGAATCATGCCTTTGCTACTCTCATTTGTAAGCATCAGGAATACCCCTGTCCCATTTCAGCAAGCGACTATGAATACTGACCTTAAGTTTCATATCATTTAGAAATTTTGGTGTCTACTATTCTTGACAGAAAGTTTACAGCTAACAGTCTCAATTATCTTATATATATATATTTGTGTGTAAGCAATTCACTAAATATGATAGTTTTTCAGTACCATATTATTTACAAATGTATGAGGGTATTATATGTAGTACTTATTTATTTTTTCCTATTTCGGTAGTATGGCCAACTTGAAATGCATATCAGTTAAAATCAGTGGATTAAATAATGATTTTAAAAGGGGTAGTTTATACATTTTTTTTTAAATATTTCATTCCCAATTTATCTTTTTTACAGGAAACACATTTAATAAAAGAATATTTGAACAGACTTAACACTAAACGCTATTCTATATTGACCTGCCCTCAAGAGAAGAGGGTGGTTATTTTATGGACAGAGTCTTTGCCTTTACTTAAAATCATGAATGAATGATGAAAAAGGCATGTTTTGTTCAGTGACTTTAGAGATTCAAAGAAAATTACACACTTTTATTAATGTCTATGGGATACCTGGATTGGTAATACAAACAGTTTATTTATTTATTTATTTTACTTTTGTTGACCGGGATAGTCCATCTGGGTGTGAGCCCATTTTCAGTGGAGGCCCGGGGAGAAAAGCTCCAATAAAACAAGAACAACACTGACAGGTACAGTGTCAGTTTTACACAGAATTTAACAGAAATATCTAGAGACAATAAAGAAAGTGCAATATACAAAGGAGAAAGTTATTAAACTATAGTAAAGTCATATATATATATATATATATATATATATATATATATATATATATATATATATATATATATATATATATGGATCTACCTGACTACATCGAAACTGCAAAAGAGCGAAAACGACTTCACCGACGCCAGAAGATCGACAAGGCAGAAGACCGACGGAGGAGAACACCGACGCTGAGAACACTGAGATGGGGAAAGGATGTGTAAGTATGCGGTAATGACGGACGTTAGGGTGCGAGTAAGGTAAGTGTGCGATGTTGGTGTGTAGGGATAGGGGTGGGATAAGTGAGTTAGGGTTAGAGCGCGGGTTAGGTAAGGGTGCGAGTAAGGTAAGTGTGCGATGTTGGCGGTCTGTAGGGATGGGGTGGGATAAGTGAGTTAGGGTTAGGGCGCAGGTTAGGTAAGGGTGCGGTAGTGATAGTGTTTGGGTTAGGGGCGGGTTAAGTGAGTTAGGGTTAGGGCACGGGTTAGCTGAGTGTGCGATAGTGACGGACCTTAGGGTAAGGGTTTGGGTTAGGGTTGTAGATAGTTGTGTATGTATGGGTTAGTGTTGGTTTGTAAGGATTTTGGTGTGCTTGTGTTGTGTGTGTGGGTTTTGGACAGGGGATTTGTTTTGTTTGTTGTTGTGATGTGTCGAGTGTATGCGGTGTCGTGTTTGTGAACTGTCGATCTTCTGGCGTCGGTGAAGTCGTTTTCGCTCTTTTGAAGTTTCGATGTAGTCAGGTAGATCCATATATATATATATATATATATATATATATATATATATATATATATATATATATATATATATATATATATATATATATATATATATATATATATATATTTATAAAATTATAAATATATATATATATATATATATATATATATATATATACATTTTTCTTTTTTTTTTTATTTGAGGGCAGGAGTCCATCTTTAGTTGACCATTTGAGTATATTTTAATACAGTTAAACAACAGTTGGGGGAAATAATATGAATACCAAAGGGAAACATTATTTTTGCAGGTGACTTTAATTTTATTTTATCTGACAAGGATACCAATGCTAGCTGTAAAAGGAAGAAACTTGCCTCAGTCAGGGCTTTAATGGAGTTCACTGGCTTATATAATAGAGAGATATAAATCAGTTTTCAGTATCAGACTCACTCTTCTTTACACATTTCTCACACATGCATGGGATACAATCATGAATAGATGAGTATATGTTTCAAATGAGATCAGTAGTAGAAAAGATAATGTTAAAGTAGTCTCTTGCCCACTGTGAGATCATAACGCAGCAACATTTGAAATTATATTGAATTCTAGTAAAAATCCAAATTAAAAGGATTCCTGCATTTATAACCAATATAAAAGACTTTAAGGATTTATTTAATAAAGAAAACAAACTTTTTAACAGGAGAAAATTGATAAGTTAAAATTAGACTGTCAAAAAGGAAATAACTTAAAGGAAGAAATAAATATCTTAAACAGCAAATAGTTATACATTTTGCAACATAAAACTATGATAAATTTAGAAAAGGTAAAAATAATTTATTATTCTATAAATCTTAAATCTATGCATAAACTGGATAATAGAACAACAATATTTGTTAAATCTAACCACATCAAAAAAATATACTTTTCTAGTAATAAAACAAAGGTTACTGAAATAGAAGATATTCTGGATGTTTTCAGGTCTTATTTTAATAAGATTAATCAGCAAGAACCAACAATGGATACACAAGATCTAATGAAAACATTTATAAAAAATATGCTGAAAATAGATTGTCAGAAGTTCAAGTAAACACAACTGACAATCCTATATCAATGTCTGAACTCAAAATTCAAATTAATAAATTAAAACCCAATAAGGCACTTGCAAATGATGGTGTAATACCTGAACTATATAAAATGGTGACTAAGGATGCTTTGAGCATTTTACTAGAGGTATTTTCAATAGTTAAAGGACTTATGAAGGTACAACCATCCTGGAAATATACCCTAATATCCCCAATTTTAAAACCTGACAAGGACTCAACACAATGTTCTTCATATAGACCAATTTCATTATTAAGTGTAGGTTATAAAATATTCTTGGCAATCTATGCCTCTAGAAAAAAAAAAAAACAGTTTCTTCCAGTTTTGATAAACAATTATCACAATGGGTTCATAATGAACAGGGCTACCTATGATAACATCAAGAGAATATTATCAATAATTGATTATACTAATAATTCAAAAAAGAACTAACTTTGGTTAGTCTGGATATCAGTAGTGCATTTGATTCAGTTAATTGGAAGTACTTACTATTAGCACTGGATGAATGTAGTTTTTCAAGCAATTTCTTACAATTAATCAGACTACTCTGTGCAAACTCCTTTGCATACATTAAGATAGGTTCATATACAACAGGGTTGTCTCTTGTCCCCTTTACTTTTTGCTCTAGGTATAGAACCTTTTGCAAATTATATAAGATCAAATAAAAACATCAAAGGCATACTAACAATTACTGATTTAATCCCCCAAATACAATTATTTGCAGATGACAACCTATTAACTTTGACTGATTGGAGTTCTTCTCTTATTGCAGTATTCTGAGCAATAGAAATATTTTAGAAGAAATTGTGATTCAGTTTTAATGAAAATAAGACTAAAATACTGCCTGCTAATTATAATACTAATACAATAGATTATAAATTACATAAATACATTGTAAAAGATGGTAAAAATACTTACTTAGGGATAATCTTGTCAGATAATATTAACGATATAACAACTCTTAATTATAATAATAATAACTTAAATTCCATAAAACAAACTTTTAATAAATGGAATATTTATTTCATTATGGAAGAGAGAATATCCTTGTTTCAAATGATTATCCTTCCAAAAATTATACACGGTATATAATACAATCTTTATCCCTCACACTTACCCCAAAAATATATATATGTAAAAGAGTATAATTTGTTTCTGAGATTTTTATGTTTTTCTAATAAGCATATATTGGCTTTTAACCATCACATTAGAGACTGGACATTGGTTGGTATTGGTCTTCCAGATTTAAAATTATATTTCTTATCCTCAATTGTTAAGACAATAATTTCTTGGTTAAATAACAATTTCAATGCCAAATGGAAAGATATTCAGAAAGGTATTTGGTGTAAATCCAATAATTTAACAAAATCGCATCATACTAAAATAGCTACCAATAAATTTCATTGGTTAGTAAAAGACTATTTTATAGAAAATAAAAACAAGCCAGTTAACTATTATTATATTAATATGGTAACTTCCTTTAAATTTTTCATTGTCATGAACCCTGAGTATAAAGCATGGATTTTCTTTCTATTTCCAATTGCCTGTACTCAAAATAGTATCAATATATTTACTTTAACAACAATGGCTACATTTAAAGACAAAAACCTGTTATAGTGGTATCAATTACCATACACTGGGAAGTTACAAAATGTTGACCATATCATTAATACGTTTGAGTTAAGTAAATATATGTGGTTAGAAATTCAAAATTGTAGACAATTTGTTGAACATAAGATCAATATAATGCAACCAATAATTAGAAATTCTTTCTCCACATTCATTGAGTTACTCATTATTCTAATACACCAAAATATAATTGGAAAGGGACTTCCATCTAAAATATATAAGATACTTTTGAAATCAACAGTACCTATGTCACACTGAAAGCTATTGGAGTTATTTTAGACTTGTTAATAATAATTACCCAAGTAAAGATGATAAAAACTAATACTCCAGTCTTCAAAACAAACTACATCATTACTAAGGTGAAGGAGATTCTCTTGGAAGTTCTTACATAGAACATTTATCACATCACATAAAGTTGAACTGATGTATAATATAGACATAGGATGCTGGATATGTAAAAATAAATGTTAAAGTTGACTGGCAGCATATGTCTTACTATTGTATACAACTTAAAACATATTGGGATAATATGAATTATTCCTTACAGCCTGTTTTTAATTAAATATTTATGCTGACCAAATCTCATTTTAATACACCTATTCCCACTTGTGTCGTGAAAATAAAATACCCTCTTTTATGGAGTATCTTAATGTTAAGCACTGTAAGAATCAGACTACTCCTACTATGAAGGCATTTGTACACTTGGAAACTGAAATTCTTCATCTTGAACTTATCACGATCAAGACAAAAACATTTCCAATCACCTCTTCATACTATGTATGATTGAAATTCAAAAAGAAACCTGCTGGATAAACGGACTTTAATAATTAACTAGCAACTACTCTTGCTGCAATTCTTTTTCTGTTTAAAAAGCTTTTGTTTTGTAATAGACATCATTATAAATAGTTATTTTAGTTGTTTATCAGTTTTGTATATTTCTTTTATAATATTTCTATTATCATATATTAATGCTGTTTTGTTAAAATTTTCAATAAAAACGTTTGAGAAAAGAACATGTACATTAATACAAAGCTTTATACTCTATCAAATTTCTAAGTTTATAAGATCAATATTTAGATCTGTCCCTTTGCCCCCCTCCCCAATTATTTTTGGCTTTGTCTTGTATTCTTGTGCTAGGAGGTTGAGAGGCATGGCCAAGAGAAAAAAATAGGCAAATGTTCTTTTCTGCAGAAACTATTTGTAAGAAAGGCCCAACCCTACAAATAAAATCTCTTCATAGTACAAATGCCAACCAGGTTTCAACAACAACATGGCTAGGAGTCATCACTGCATTTTGGTTCCTGAATTATGTAGCTGATAAGACCAATCAAAAGTCTGGTATGTTCTACAGAATAAAGTATTACCTCTTAGATAACTCAGAATAACAACAGGCCTCACATTTCTATTACATATTCTATTATGTGTTTCTTCTATTCTAACCAACCTACAAAAACCTAAATAAAATAGAGAAATGATCCAACAAACCTTGTATCACTGTGGAGCACTGAAAGACAGTCAATGGTTGGAATTATATAATAACTTTAATACAATCGCAGTTAAAGATTATCCACACTGTGTTATGTAAATCTGTTAAGTGAGCTACCATAAAACACCTAGTGCACATATATAACCCACCTAGATCACTTAGATCACAAAATCAAAATCTACTCATGACTGATACATCAAATAAACACATAGAGAGTCTCTCTACTATGTACATGTATCAAACATATGGAATATTATACCATTTAACATTAGAACACTCAAAAAAACATAAAATATTTTAAATCTGTGCAAAAAAAACCAACAGTGAAATAGAAATGTTCATGCATAACATAATGCTACTCATAAGTGTACAGAACCAACATAAATTATCAGCAATATTAATCCATAGTAATTAACAATCTGAATTACAGACATTTTATCTAAATCAGTAACTCATCCTATTACAACTACTTACATTACCCTTTACATCCTAAATCTATAAGCATTGCTGTCATTCAATAACTTTTTCCTGTCTCCTGCTTTCCTACCACCTGACAATAGTCTTGGTATCTCTCTCTTGTTCACTGTATCTTTCCCTCCTATGTTAGTATTATTCCTTATTCCTCAGTTATCTGTATTCTTCAGACATTATCCTGCAATATATCTATATCTATTCTGTATCCAGACTGTTTAAAGTTCCATTGTTAATCAACTGAAATTATTAGACTGCACTTAATCTATTTACACACCTAATCTCATCTAAAATATCACTGTAACTATACTTACTCCACACTGTTGCAATTCCTAACTGCTAAACAAAAGTGAATTACTTGAATTGAAACTGCATAAATGTATAATCCTCTCCAATGTTACATTGTTTTCCATGTTGAAAATTTTCCATCATTACATTTAGTTTTTCTTTCTATGATTGTTAAGTCATTTTGCAAAACATTGATTACATTTAAGTTGCACTTATATTGTAATTATTATTTTATCTCTATTGGAGCTTTTCTCATCTACTGAAAATTGATTTTTGTACCCAGTCAGAATTTCTCTGTCAACAAATGCTGTGAATGAATGACTTACTCAATCAATCGATCAATCAATCAGTTAATCACACAAAATTTGACTTGCCAAACAATAACCATCTATCTTTCAGCAAAGATTGTATATTATAATTGACCAAAGGACATGAACCTTTAGCTTGGCTTTACAATCATATGTTTGTTATTTAGACAGACTAGACTTGAGTTGATGAGAAAGACACAAGGAGAACAGGAAATGACTCCTCATTTATATTATGATTCAACTACATATAAAATGCTGGTAGGGTTTTACAAATTTGAGAAGTAAGGTAGATGCTACAGGTGGTAGAATGAACAAGTCATCATTTTTTTTTTGGTGAAGCTGTAATTTCAAATCAAAGAAAATCTGACACTTTTCCAAAACAACACATCTTTCGGTAATCAGTGTCACAATAAATGTCTAAGTTTATGGCCAATGGGGTAATAAACAGATTATTTTAAGAGTAGTAAGCTATCATATATTTTTTGTCTTGAGCAGATGAAGTATTTCTGTAAAATCCCATAAAGTCATCCAAAAGTGCACGGATGTTGTAATACCAAGTATATTGATTTGTCTACTGGTCTTTTCTTCACAGGATATTAGTTTCACACATAGTTAGTTTGGCATGCAGTCCAGTAGACTGCTGAGGAACCTATTACAATTTCCTTATTTGCCACAGAACACAGTTGGGTTAATTGACTTACTCAGAATTATACAGTGAGTAAAAGTAGGTTGCAAGAATCGATCTTTCCACTAAAGAAGCAACTTGCTTTTGAACATATAGAAGTTACATCTTCCCTTTGACACATTCAACCTTGTATGGAGAAATAATATGTGTGATAAACTCACCTAATAACTTTAAAAGAAGGTCACCGACATGACAGAAAGAAAAGAGCACCTGTGGTGTACAGAGATGATTTTAAGAGGACATTCTAACACTGATAGCGTTTGACTGCATCATGGTCTTTCTTCACAATGCAAAAGAAAGAGAAATCCATAATGAAATGAAAGTACAAATAATATGAGATACCATAATTTTCTGCATTTAAGGCAAATATGCTTTACACAAAGACTGAAATGATAAAATAATTTCTGTAGACGAAACATGAATCCGACAGCTTATCTAAATAAGCTTTGTTGATGAGTTAATTTTGATGCTTAGTTTACTCTGGCAAAGATGTGCTAATGGAATGTAACAAGTTCAACAACTGCTATAATGGAAGAGGGACAGAAGTATTTAAGCATTTATAGGAATCTCGTATTCCTCATTTACCTACATAAAATATGAAAGAACTAGTTGTACTTTTTCAGGAATGTTTCAGCTAAAATGGAGTTACCTGTCATCAAAACGTCTAAATGTATCATTTAAAACTTCATAGTCACTATTGTCAACCTTACAAACATCATTCTTTTCTGTCTTAAATGCATTAACAGAATGAGCATGATAAGACATTTAAAATAAACTCAACAGACAAAGTCACAAAATATTTTAGCTGAAGTTCTTAGTACTAGGAACATTGTTACACGCAAGCCCATTAACACTGCCTGCAGTACCAGTAAATGGTTCCCATTAACACTGCCTGCAGTACCAGTAAATGGTTTTACTGATGAACTCTGGTAATTAAAATGCTTCCAGGGATGGAGGCAGGACTAGGACTAGGTGGCTCTCCTTCCTGAGCCAAGGGCTACTTACACATTTCCTCTTCTGGTATCTGTTACTTGAAAGCTGTATTCAACAGTGACCATCAGTGCTAGAAAGCACATAGAATCAGCAGGGGATGCCATTTTATGCAAGGACTGTTCAGAAGTTCAGTATAATATATTCAAATATAAATAGAAAAAGTTGGAGTGTGAAATCTGAATATCATGCCTCGGGCATTTACTGCTTTCTGGCAATGCTCCATTTCTCTCTTTAGACTTAATAAACAGCCGTGATCCCTTGAGCAGGCCAAGGCACTTACAAGCAGCCAAAAGGGATGCGTTCCATAGAGAAGGAAACTCTTGTCCTCAAGGGGCACATTAATGCTTTTTAATAGTGCTTGGCTCAATAAAAGAAAATCGCGGCTAAGGTCATAATGAGTTGGGAGGATGGCATGCATTAACCAGTGCTGAGGCTGCTGGACTAGCAACTTAAACTATGCCGTGGAGTGTAATAAAGCATACCAAACAGGGACATAAATAGCATCTATACTATTTTGTTGTTTTTAACTCATTTTGACTGAACCTGTTTAGCTGAATGGCCATTTTAAAAAAACATTTTTTGAGTGGCTGCAATGTAACATTGGTTTAGTAAAGCAAAAATAAAGTCACCTGCATAGTGGTATAGGAGGTGTGCCTCCATGTAATCTTAAAACTTAGTTGCCCATTTAACAGTGTAAAACATCTCAAAATGAGTGGTAAACAAGCATAGAAAATGAAATGTTTTATTTCAGATGTAAATTATTACTTTTGACATTTTGATCAATTTGCAGCCTAATAAAACAATGGTGGGTGATGATTTAGCTCATTAAGATTTTGATAAAAGATAAGAAGACAAGCAATATAAATCTACAGAGAAATATGTGCAGCTATCTTCTACTAAGTGCCGAACTCAGATAGCAGTTAGTATTCAGAAATGGAAACAGTTATACAGGAAACAAAACTCTGTCATGTAGCAGATCTATGAAATGCAATTAACAAAACTGTAAAAAAAAATATTCAGCCTCCATGAGTATGCATGTATAGTCCTGCCTGAAGAATATAATCACTCTTTGTTTGTGCATTCATGACAGACCAGTGCATAGTGCTATGATGCAGTGTATTCTCATATGAAGAATATTTCACATCAGAAAAGTGCAGAGTAGTCAGTGTCTTACATAACAGTTACTAATATCACCTCAGTGCTACCTGCTAGTCTACTCCCCAAACTGCTGCAGTGTCTACTTTTTCTTTCTCTGTAACATCACTGACATTACACCGGGTCCTCATTATGCTGGCTGCCTCATTCTGGGCTGTCTGAGCTGCACCAGTAATGAGCAATAGTAGTAAGTAGGACTGGCACCGTGCAGGGCACAGCATGCAATGTCCTTAGAATAGCACATTAAGTTGTCAAAGAGACCTTCTACTCTGAGCCTTTGCTGCAAACATGACTGCCTGGTACAGAAATCTTTGCAAGTGAACTTACAGAGTGGATGTAATAGGCATCGGAATTTGACAGCAGGTAACAAAGGGATATATGAGCAGCAGAAAAGTGAGATGAAATATGAGAAAAACAAGCACAGCTTCTGTTTACTGCAGACCAATTATAATTTAAAAATCTGTATAGGAGCAGGTAAGAGTTGTATGCCAGGATCAGATCTGAGAAGAAGGCTAGCAGATTCCTTCAGATCTCATTCATGAATTACTGAAGGTGTACAGTAATGATAGAAATAAATCCATCAAAATACTAAGGCTGCATCTGGCTCTAGGAAGTGCATTCACGAAGTGGACCAAAGTAGAAATAAACACGTATAAAACGTCTGTACATTTTAGAATAGATCTGTAAACTGATGTTTACATGATCCACTATACTTCTGGTGGTATCATTACCAAATGCAGTGCCAAAAACAAATAACGATCTTTTGATTTTGTTTGCATGTAGAATTGTGCATATGTGGCTGTGAGAATGGCTAAAAACCAGACTGTTTTAAAAGGCCTTGGGAAAATGGGCAGATAATGGCCATGGCCAACCACTCGGTTGACTGCATTGATATCATCAATTAGTGCTTTGAACACTGTTACAGTTAAAAAATGCCAAGTCATTCCAGTGACTCCTGCTTTGTAGGTCAAAGACTAGTACAGGAATACAGTGTTTAAAAATATAGGCTCAGATGAAACGGCCATTCCAAATCTGCCATTAGCAACCATTATCAATTGCTCTGAAACTTGTTTTCCATAAATATAAACCTACACACACACACACACACACACACACACACACACACACACACACACACACACACACACACACACAGAAATAGTCACACACCATCAAGAATGTGCAACCCTAGAATATCTGCTTTAAAAAAAATGAGCTACATGTTTCTCTGAATGTGCATATCAAAGAAGTGGCCAAAACGTATACTCCCATAGGAAGTTTGTGGAAATTTCAATCACTGCTTTCCTTCTTTGTGTGGTTAGCCTGAAGAATCATGATGTAATAACAAAATCTATCAAACCTGTATGCTGCTGCTGCCTGTATAGTATATGTCAGTATCAAAAAATGAAGATCATTGAATGCCTTATACAATGCTGAACTTTAAAATGTTTATTATTACAAAAGGAATTCAACTTTTATTGGCGCTCATTTACAACTGTTTTCAAGAAAGTATTCAGTGAGCACAATAACGGTAAAGATATACATTTTATTTTCAGTATTAAGAAATGTTACATTTTTTTGTTAGCAGTCTGACATATCTTGTCATATTAAGAGTTTATGTACTCACACAGATTATCCCCTTGAGGTCTGTGCACCCACTGAAAGTGTTTCCTCTTCACCCCATTAGGAGATACCCAAGCAGCACTTATTCGCACAGGCTTACTCCAAAAAAAAATAATATAGAAAATAAACAGGGCGATTCAAATGGAATTCTGAAGTTGTTACAACATGTTTATATAGTTACAAAAATCAATGAAATGTGCACAGATCACTGTTACAGCAGTTAGCCTCCCTACACTAAGTTCTCTGGTTTGTTTCTTGATCGGGATGCCTTTGCTATGGAGACTATACATCATCTTTGCTTCAATGTAGGGTTTTGCTGGGTGCTCCGGTTTCTCCCACACATCCCCAAAAAAATGCTGAAGGTGAATAAATATTCTTGAAAGTTGGCCTTAGTTATTACTTTTGTGTGGGATGATAGACTATGTACATTCTTCAGTTGGGTGACACCATGTTCAGGTTTATCTCCACTATCTTGCACCTATTAACTACCAGGATAGGTTCTGGCTCTCTCACAACCCTGAAATGAGTTAAGCTGGGAATCAGTGAAGGAGTGAATGAATAAAAATTGTATGTTAAAAAAATTATGCAACATAAAGGAATCCTCATGCTGACAGTCACTGACACTCTTACAATTACAGTGCAGATCATTTTGTTTCAAACAGCTATTAAATGCTTCAAATAATCAAGCAATTACTGAATATGAGAGAAAGAACATAACAAGAAATGTAGAGAAGTAATAGTGATATGGGGAAGAGACATGTGTCTGCTTCACTACGCTGCAAAGCTTCTAATATTATAGGGTACAACAACATTAGTTGCTCAGCCATAAACCAAGCATGTTAGTCCCACAGCAAAATAAAACAAAACAAGGGAAAATTATTATATAGAATATGCATGTTCAATAAATGGGAAATGAGCTCTTATTTAGGAGTTCATGTGATACTAGTTACCAATTCCTGTTCCCACACTTTCTAGATAAATTTAGGTAACTGTGTTAGAAATGCATTGCTGAAAACATCTTCTTACAAAGGTTTCACCAGTCTGCAGCAATAGCCATCAACGATTTAAAAATGCAACTGACCTCAACATATCAAAAGCTAGTCTTTCTGTCCACTATGTTTCAGTTGTTAGTTGATGCTGCTTCTAAAACACTGGATAAGATCTTATGCATATTGCAACTTTTTGCATTTTATCATGCTGTTGTTTATACATTTGATTAAATTCTTTGAATTTTGCCTTTTGTGTATATCTTAAGAATCATAGGATTCATATGATACACAAGACAAATGAGTCTTGCCACCACTTGTACCTTAGCAGTATCCACCCTTACACAGTACCTCCTCTTTCAAAGAGGGGAAGGCCAGTCAAGCCATTGGTGAATTTATGAATGCCCAGCCAATCATCCGGTTCCTGCTCAATGGAGACTATTCCAGAAGTTTCGGCATAATTAACCTATTTTTCCACTGTGTGCTATTTATTTGCAGATGAAAATTTAGATCATTGATTTTTGTTTTTGTGGGACTATTTATTTAGTAGAGATACAAGGGATCTAGGTCCACTTGGTTCCTAATGGCATGGAAGACAAGCCACAGATCTCTTTTCTGGTTGCTTATGGATTTTAAACAAGTGATCATTTTAGCTACGAATTACTGGGGTCTTTCTAGTTGTTTGATATGTCTAGTGAGGCACATCCCAAAGGTGACATTATATTCAGTGTTGAATATAATGGGACAGTGACATCTTTAAATTTGGTGATATTCCTTTAGCAATTATCTACAATAAGTAGGACAGTCCGACCATGGTTGTTACATGATAATCAAAGTAGAGGGAATTATTAACCCAGGTTCCAAGGTCTTATATTATCAATTTGGAGTGAAGTGCTATCTATGGTGCATAATGAGGGAGTGGATGTTTTACCAAATGAGACAATATTGAACTTTTTAGCATTTGAACTGAGACCATTTTTAAAACATTAGGTTTTCACAAGTCTAAGTTCTTGCTGTAGAGCACTGGTGTCAGAAAGGGACCCGTAAATGACTCCTAGTTTTCAGTAGTCTATAAATATGGTAGCCAAATGTCTTGGTTCATGGCCTAGAAATCAGAAAAGTAAACAACTGAACAAAAGATGTCCCAACACTGTGCCTTGTGGAACACCATTGGTAACCTTCATACTCTCTGATGAGGCACCTGCTACCTGAGCCATGTAGATGTTGCTTTAGACAATTTGCTATCCATCTTACCTTGTAGGAATCCATTTGTAGTGCAATGAGCTTATTAACCATGCTGGCATGGTGCCCAGTTCAAGGTACACTGTGTGGAGAGCATGATCATTGTCAGTGACCTGTGTTACCCAGCTTCATTACAGAGGATCTACACTTGCCAATACCAAACTGCTATGGATCTAGCCCAAAAGGATTTTTACTATCATAGTTTATTAGGCAAGTTATAATATGATCCATATATTTGCAAATAACACTGGTCGGGCTGACTGGCCTATAATTTTCTGGGTCAGTGATGCGGCCAACCTTTTGGACTGGCCTGACTGCTGCTGTAAGTCAAACCACAGGCACAAGCCAGTGAATAAACTCAGGTTAAATCTTTTAAGAAGTACCTCTGCCAGAGTTTTTTGAGTGTACCTTTTATTATACGGCCATTTAGTATAATTTTATTAAAGCCAGGTATATTGTCAAGTGCCATTGAGGAAGTACTTTTAGTTTTGGAGAGCATTCTCAGTACATGCTCTTTAGTGATGACAGTGAGGTGACATTCAGGGATAAGTGGGCTTTTGATGGTTGTCACTGGGGAAAAAAATTACACTAAACCTGTTTGTTCATTTTTTTGCATATTGGCAATTGGCAATAACTACTGGATTAGAGTAGGTTGTGTCATTTTGAATAAGTTCAGAGTTGTGTTTGGTGTTATTTCGTAGCATCCTAACATAGCTAAAGAAGGACTTATAATTATTAGTTTCAAATACTGATCTAAGTTCATGGGCTGCTTTAGTAGACCTAATAGTATTTTTAAAGTTTTTGTTATTTTTTTATGTTATCCTTAATATGAAGGTATTTTTGAATTGTTTGTATCCTTGGAAGAGTTTTGATCTTTTGTTCATAGGTTCATAGGTTCATAGGTTCATAGCATGATACGCCTAGCAAAGAATTTTGCCCATGTCCCCGCAAAGTCAGCATCTGTTTTGCCTGTCCGGCAGGTACATAGGTGGGATCCCAGGGATGTATTTTCTGTTTCCCATCCAGTCATTCAGGTTCCACTTAAAGAGGGCTAGAGAGGTACTGTGCTTGGCATGGAAAGGGAGTCTATTCCACAGACAGGGGAGTCTTTGGGACACAAACCTATCCCACCAAGTTCTATTAATGTCACAGACCTGGTTAAGGCCTTGCATGTGGGTTGCATGAGTGGAGTTTGTCTTACAGATATGCTGCAACTCCATCAAGGCTGGATCTGAAATGGCCTTGTATGGCAAACACAGGTCAGCTCTGAGCAGTCTGTATGAGACTGAGTAGAGGGACAGGGCTTTTAGCCTATCTGTATATGGTAGGTGTTTGAGACCCTGGCTTTTCCTGGTCAGGAACCTCTGTGGTCTCTCCAACTGCTGCATGTGCTTGGCAAGGTACATACCAAAGGGGGCATTGTAATTGATAATGGATCTGATAAGGGAGGAGTACAGGGATGTTATGACCTCCTTGTTCCTGGATGAAATACCCTTATTTATGAGGTGGGATATCTAGAAAGCTTTCTGTACAACAAAGGCAACATGGTGGTCAAAATTCAGGTTGCCATCAACCTGCGTGCCCAAGTCCCTCATGACTGATTGCATGCTTAGTATGTTGTTATTAATGCGATAATTAGTGGGGATGACATTTTCCCCAAAGGGAAGAGTTTATTTATGGTGGTGGGATACCAGGGTCGTTTGCTTAAAAATGATTAAATTTCCCATTATATTTAGATCTGACAGTTCTGTACATGTATCTAAGTGGGTATAACATTCCCCTGTGAAGTTTCTATCCTGGCAATGTCTGGTGTGATTCTGCTCTAAGTAAAATTTGAAATGTCACCATAGAATTTGATGATATTAGTACATTTGAAATTCCTGAATTTTGAAATATTGAAAGAAAAAGGTGAATTTGGAAGGTTATGGTAACTAGTTTGATATGCCTTAACTGAAGAAAGTGATACCATGGGAAAAGTACATAATTAAGCTAAATTTGTAAGGACCACATCAATTATATTATGTTCCCTAGTGAGTTTGCTAACAATCTGGTCCAGAATTTTTTTCTTTTTAAATCAAAGAACTTTTGGGTAGATCCTGCTCTGGAGATATACAAACTCTAGTTTATTTAGGGGTAGTCAAGTCTACTAAAATAATGAAGTTCTCATACAAAGAGAGTTTGCCAAGTACGTTTAACAGCCTGACATATTTTGGCACCTAAAGTGAGCAACAGAGCTCTCTACACCCACTTATCAAATTGTTTTAAACTTGAGTAAAATGGAATCACTGGATTTTCAGAAGTTAAAAAAAAATCACATATACTTCAAGATTGTGAGGAATTATAATCTAATTGAAAAATTGTTGGCGGTATTGGTTAAAGGTGCAGGGGACTGGTGCCTTAAAATATTAGTTAAACATATAGTCATATTTGTAAAAATCTGTTTAGTAGCATTATGATGGAGGAACATGTTATTATTATTTTTCAATGTCAGTGTTTCAGCAGGTACTGCTGAAGCACACCTTTAAAGAGGGAAGATTGGAAGGTTGCAGGTTCAGTTGCCATGTCATTTGCTTGCATTCATTTTCAAATGCTGACACTGTTGTGCTTCATTGGGTGGGTGGTGCAATTCTTATTTGTTATCTGTAAAATAAAATTTACTATGAAGTCCAATTTGAGTTTGTGGTAGCTTAGGTAAATGTAAAAGATCTCACTGTAATTTTCAAAATGAGCATTTTCTCATTAAAATAAATCATTAATAAACATAAAATTGATTAACATGAACTATAGACAAACATTATATCAATTAATATACAAGTATATAGTATTATTTTTAGATAATATGTATTACAATCTAGTCTTACAACCCCCAGAACTACTGTACAGCTATTTATAATCATTGATTGATGTGGCCATATCCCTTAGCCATAAACACATCAAGATACATAACATTAAAATATAATCTGATTAATCACTGCACAATATCAATATAAATCAACCTACATTGATGGCAATCATTCAATGATTTATACAAGAAAACTATGGAAATGGAAAATTATCATTAAAGACACATCAATTCCAATACAAAACATATTTGATCAATGTGTATATCCTTCTAATGTGCAGAAATAATCTTAAAACACTTCAACATTTAACATTTGCAACTTCACTGCAAATAATTTGAACAGAAACTTTGCAATTCTAAATTCTGTAAATATTTCACCCATAGCGAGTCAGCCATTCTCTATGTAAGAGTTTCTATATTAAAACTTTATTGTTCATTATTGGCATATATCCTTTTCAATTGATTCCAACAATCATGGAAATGAGGATGGATCTAATGTTTATACATATTTCTCACTCTAGGTATATGAGCAAGTTCTTCTTCAGTTATTTTCTGTCCTATGCAGGATGAGATCCATTCCATTTTGTTGAAAATTGAATCTAGTCATATTGGGAATCTATTAATTGTGAGGAAATGACATGACTAGAGTATGTTGAATTTGTTTTAAGCTCTTTGCCCACTCCAGTATTGATACACATTTCAAATGTATGCTTAATATGAATTGAAGATACTGTTTCTTATCTTGTAGTTACATTTAGCTCACACATTTGATATGTCCTTGCGTATTTACTACTGTGTGTTTGTCTATTTCTGTTTGAAAATTCTTTATTTCTTTTTTTATTTTGGAAGATAATTGTTCATAAGTTTATAGGTAGGTACTAGGCTATTGGCCCAAGGGCCTAAACAAGCCTAGCCATAATGATTCCCTGGCCATCTTCCACAAATATTTACTTTCCTGGACCCCTGTCTAGCAGGGCTACTGATGTGATCCCCAGAGTGAATTTCCTATCTCCCATAGGTTCATAGGTAGGTACTAAGCCTTCGGCCCAAGTACCTATGTAAGCCTAGCCAACAAGGTTCCCTGGCTTACACCACCCAAGAAAGTTAATTTTGTGTGCCCCCATTGAGCAGAGCCACAGAAGTGATCCCTGGGGTGTATTTCCTATTTCCAATCCACTCATCAAGATTTTTCTTGAAGAGTGGTAATGAGGAACTTTTTTTGACATAGATGGTTAGCTTGTTCCAGAGTATATGAAGTCTCTGGGACAGGAATCTATCCCTCCAGCATGTCCTGTTTATTGTGGTGACAAGGTTTAGGTCCCTAGAGCGTGTAGCTTGGAGGGATTGGGATTTCTTTAGGTGTAGCATGTCCAACAGCTCTGGGTTTAACATAGCTTTATATGTTAGGCAGATCTTCTCAGTGTATGTGATATGCTATAGAGTAAAGCTAGAGTTTTTTTAGAGAGTCAGTGTAAGGCATCTGTTTGAGGCCAGTAATCCTCTCTGTGAGGTACTTCTGTGGCTTTTCCAGCTGCTGCAGATGTCTTGTGAGGTACATTCCAAAAGGGGCATTGTACTCTATAATGGGTCTATTGAGTACCAAGTAGAGGGGAACAATGACCCTTCTGTGATGAGGTGTGCCAGATAGAAGGATTTCCTGACTACTATAGCAATGTGATTATCAAAGGAGAGACTACTGTCCACCTGGGTCCCAAAGTCTCTTATCACACATTAGGTGTTAAGTAGACTGCCATTTATGTGGTGGTTCATGGGTACAGAGTTTTTACCAAAGGGGATGACAATGCACTTTTTGGCATTGAGCTTGAGGCCATGCCTCTGACACCAGGCATCTGTCTCAGTGAGGCCCTTCTGTAGGATGCCCACATCATTTGGGGACTCAACTATGTTTCCTAGTTTGCAGTCATCTGTGAACTTTGTTAGCCAGAAGCCTTCTGTGTTAGCTTGTACTTCAGAGAAGTAGATACCAAACAGGAAAGGTCCCAGAACTGAACCCTGTGGTACTCCACTTGTCACTGGTTTGAAGTCAGATATGGAGTCTGCAACTTTTGCAGTGTGGGTTCTGTCAGTGAGCCAGTTGACAACTCATCTTGTGACATAGGGATTTGTACTTAGTTTAGTGAGTTTATCTATAATTCCAGAATGGGGGATGGTGTCAAAAGCCTTGGCGAGGTCAAGATAGGCTGTGTGAACCACCTTACCCTCGTCTGCGGCTTTGGTGACTGCCTCAAAGAAGTCGATCAGGTTCAGAAAGCATGATCTGCCTTTTGCAAACCTGAACTGGGTAGGGTCCACAGTTTGGAGGTTACCAATGTCTTTGTTTATGAGTTCCATGATACGTTCCATGGCCTTGCAGACCAGGCTCATCAGGCTAATAGGGTGATAGTTCCCAGGATCAGTGGTGGATCTCCTCCTTTGTAGAGTGGGATAACTGTTGTTGTGCACCATTCAGTGGGCAAAAAGCCTGACTTGAGACTATGATTGAACATGGTGCTTAGGTGGGGAGCCAGTTCATTCTGAAGTTCATGTAAAATGCAGCCTGGGATGTTGTCCGGTCCCATGGATGCTGTGTTTTTGGTTTTAAAGAGTGCAGCTTTTACCTGCATAGATGTGACTACAGGGACTCTGCATTCTTCCTGTATAGATATGGGCCCTTTAGGGGATGAGAGGGGGATAAAGTTAGCACTGAACCTATGTGCCAGAATGTTGGCAATATCAGTTGGTTATGTAATTTTCATGCCGTTGTGCTGTAACTCAGAGCAGATCTGGGTGTTGCCATTGTGATTCTTGACATAGCTATAGAATGCTTTGTGGTTGCCCTTAGAATCCTTGACAATTTTGTTTTCATAGCTAGCTTTGCAGGATCTTATAAAGGATCTCAGCTTTTTGCTGAGGCTGACCTGAGAGCTCCTCCACTCATGGGATTTTACTCTCTTTTGCCACAGTTTCTTCCTTCTGTTGTAGAGTTTGTTTATGGCAGGGGACCACCAGATTGGCTTCCTTTTTTTGGAGGATAGCATCTTCGTTCTGTTTGGGATAGTACGATCCATGCACTCATGTAAGTGCTTATAGAGTGCATTTGTGTAGGATTCAGCAGTTGTAACTGTATTGTCCATCTGCATGGGTGTCATACAGTTCACCACTTCTGTCTTAAAAAGCATGAAGTTGGCTTTGGAGAAATTTTTTACAGTGGTTTCCTTAATGGTGGGTGTGGGAAGGATGTGGATATCTAGGGTGATTAGCTTATGGTTGGATCTGTCCAACGAGGAGTTGACTTCAGGTGTGGAACACCGGTCACTTGTGCTGGTAATGAGTAGGTCTAGGATGTTGTTGCCCCTGGTGGGTGTGTGGATAAGTTGATCCGGAGCATTGGAATTTATGAATTCCAGAAAGCGTTGAGCGAAGGAGTTGGTACATGAGTAGTTTTCCCAGTTAATGGCGGGGTAGTTGAAATCGCCTATTATTAGGGTCTTTGGTTGAAGCCTAATATTTTCCAGTATATCAAGAAAAGAGGAGTGGGAATCCTGGGGCATGGTGGAGGATCTATAGCAAGCTACAATTTGGATTGCAGTTTTACCCAGAGTTAGTTGCACTTGGATAACCTCGGATGTATTATTCTGAACAACTAACCTGGAGGTGTGGGTATCCTTAATGAATATGGACACACCTCTGCCTTTGATGTTCTGGTCCAGGTTAGATGGCTGAAAAGTGTGGTATGAGTTATAGCCTGGTAATGCAGGGGTGCTCTCTAGAACCTTGAACCAGGTCTCAGTCACTGCATAGATATCGATGTTCTCCATTTTAAGGAGTGCTTTGAGTGAGTACATTTTGAGATTTAGACTTCTAACATTGAGTAGCATTACCCTCAGTTTTTGCTTGACTGTTCCTTTTATGGTGGTGAATTTGTCATTTGAACCTTGCCTAAAAAAGGCACTATAGAGGCGGTAAGACCCTTAGCCAGTATCTGGAATCCCAGGGGTGACAGGTGCAGGCCATCTCTGGCAAAGCATCATGGTCTGACGACCATGTCGTCCCAGGCAGACAGATACTGGATCCCCTTTGAATGACACCAGAAACTTAGCCAATTGTTGAAGTCAATGATTTTGTCCTTGTACTGCAGTATCATTCTGGGTGATGACAGGATGCTACTCAGGACTAGGGTCATACATGCTTGATCTGAGAGCTCTTCCATGTCTCTTTTCATGTAGTCCAGGGAGGTATGTCTCAGGTCATTTGCATCAACATGAACAATGACATATTTGTACTTGTTGTCGTCAAGGTTCATCTTGAAGAGGGCCATTGACATGCTCTACCTGACATGTATGTGCAGCCTATTCCAGAGTATGCGGAGTCTCTGGGTCAGGAACCTATCTTTCCAGCATATTCTATTCATTGTGATGACAAGGTTAAGATCCCTGGACCATGTGGCCTGAAGGGATAGGGATTTCTTTAAGTGTAGCATGTCCAACAACTCTGGGTTTGATATGGCCTTGTATGTTAGGCAGAGATTGCCTCTAAGTAAGTGATATGAGACAGAGTATAGCTGGAGTTTCTTTAGATGGTCAGCATAAGGCATCTGCTTTAGGCCTGTAATTCTTTTTGGGAGATATTTCTGTGGCCTTTCTAGTTGTTGTAGATGTCTTGTGAGGTACATACCAAGCGGGGCATTGTATTCTACAATGAGTCTGATGAGGGATGAGTACAGAAGGACAATGACCTCATTTTTTCTGGATGAAAAGCCCTTAGTGATGAGGTGTGCCACGTAGAAGGATTTTCTAACTGTTGTGGCTATGTGGTTATCAAAGGTAAGACCACTGTCCACCTCTGTCCTTAGGTCTCTTCATAGGTTCATGTTTAGTGTATTGCCACCCATGTGGTAGTTCACAGGTACGTGTTTTTTTCCAAAGGGGACAACTATACATTTTTTGGCATTTAGCTTGAGCCCATGGCTCTGGCACCAGGCATCTTTTTCGGTAAGGCTCTTTTGTAGCATATCCACATAATTTGGGGATTCAGTAATTAGCTCCCAGCTTGCAGTCATCTGCCAACCTTGTAAGCCAGAGACCCTTAGTGTTGGCCTGTACTTCAGCGAAGTAGATGCCAAACAAGAGTTGTCCCAGGACAGAACCCTGCGGTACACCACTTGTCACTTGTCTGAAGCTGGATTTGTCATCGGCTACTTTTACAGTGTGTGTTGTGTCGGTAAGCCAGTTTGCAACCCATCCAGTGTCATAGGGATTAATGCCCAGCTTAGTAAGTTTATCTAGGATTCCAGAGTGGGGGATAGTGTCATGTAAAGAAATATACTTTTGCAAGTAATTATCTAAAATAAATCTTTGCGAGTAGTTTTCTAGATATTTTGATTTTATTAAAATGTGTTATATCTTTTAGATGGAATGTATCCAAAGTAATTTCTCTGTTTTGTGAATATATGATTGTTGTTTTACTAGACTATTTGCTTGATTTGTAATGCATTTAAACCAGCTTGAAACAGATTATTGTGTCCAGTGTTGTGTCTTCATTATAGCTGTTGACCTCATAACAGAAATACACTGCTGGAAGTTACTTTGGAGGATTCAGCAAGTTCCTTGACATTCAACATACTTCATCAAGCAAGCTATGATATGATTTGTCAACCAATACCTCTGTCCCTTATTTAGTTCTCAATCCCAGTATAAGGGGTTTAATAATGTATCTGCTATATTTCAACTTAAGCTTATTAGACTATTTGTTACTTCTTATCTTGTTGCTAACACATAGCTCATCTGTTTAATCCAACTATAATCTAAAGTGAATATTAATCAGAGATGTTTATGGTGATATACTGTTTCTATTTACTGTGATGCAGGCAGGGATAGGTAGTACTTAGTCCATGATGGAAGTGGTCAGTGTGCATGGCTTGCATGAAGCTGTCCATGACTTTCATGACTACCTTCAAGAATTGCACTTAGTTGCAACCTTTAGTGGGTTGATGTAGCTTCTTGCACATGGCAAGCCTAGTTGAGATAGAAGAGAGTTGAATACTGCTGGTGAGCATAGACATAATACTTTTATGATTGCCTGCACTGACTATCCCACCCATGGATATGTATACTCATGTGACTGTGGATTCTAATCTTCCAGATATGAAACTGCCTGTACCCCTGACTGCATAAATGATATTCTTCTTGCTCCACCATTGCCTTCACCTATGGCCATGGCTACTCATACAGATAAGAATAACACTCTTCAGACTTCACCTTGGTCTCCAGTGATGGGCTGCAGCTGTGGGCTCACTCCACACATCAGGTTCCTGGAGTTCCACATTGATCCACTCACTGGTGGCTGCCACTGAATGATGCATATCCCTGGCTAGACATGCTGGACTGACACCTGGCATATTAACACCAGGGAACATGGCCATGATCCTGCATATGGAGCCCATACACTATATTGTCCCTGATGCACATACCTTCATACCTGATTCTGCATGGACAGCACCACACTATTACCACAGAACATGATCCGTAACACCCTCACAGCACACTAGTCATATGCAGGTTTACCACAGGACCCACCTTCTACCTATGTCTGTGTTAATGTATCATGCCACTTGTGCAAATGATGATGACTTTAACCAGCCCACCCACTAGCTCATGTGGGTTGGGTAAAGTCTGATGTACACCACAATTTGTCTATGCACTGTATTTAATAGCATGGGTATGCATGAGCATGTATTACTTTTGTTCTTAGTCTGTTCTTTTAAGGCTCATAGCTGTGAACCAGATGCCTCCTCTTTGTTAGTGCCATGACATATTACACCTACTTTTGCCTTGCCCATCTGCACCTCCTCTGTTGGCACACCAATGCAGGCAACTGCTATGGTCACCCTGGCTGTAACTGTCTATGTAGCACCATGTTGAGAATCATGACACACAGCACAAATAGCCTGCTGCACATCTTGTGAATGCACTAATGTGCAATGACAGATATTTGCAGTGTCAGTAAGACACACATGCATTGATGTTCCATCTGTATACTAGTGAGTGTTGACTCCCCATCCATCTCTTTCCTATGGCCTGAGATGATTATCGTCAGCCATGGTTCTATGGCATATGTGGTATCATCTATACTACTCAATGGCAAACACCATTATGACCATTTAATGCATATTTGCATGCCACCAGACATTGATGGGCTCTGAGGTTGACAGTGTATACACCTACCATATAGATGAGCTTAATGAAAGTCCCCATGCATGGAAGAGTGGTGTAAGTCATATGTGCTTCAGATGTGGCAATCATGAAAGCTGACTGGATGGTGCACAGATACTCTGTGTGTTGTAAACATCCTTGTAGCCAATGGAGTAAAAAAAAACTTCTAGTTGATATATCAGATGGCATTTTGACTGGTTGGGCGTTGATGCCAATGTTGGTGCAGTCTACGGACCCAGGTAGTTAGGAAAAAGGACCATGACATAGAATACCTGCTTGATGGTAGTTCTCTCCTTTGCTGTCTGTGAGAAGGGCATCTGGTACTCCATATTTACGAGCATCATATATACAAATGGATGTAGGATTCTTGAAGGCAACTCCTAGCTCATCCATGGTTAGATTCTGGAAGGTCCACATACCAAGAATGTTTAATGCCACATAAAACTTTGGGTCCACTAGGATTTTCATTTCACACAGCACCCTTGATCCCATTAGAAGATGGCACCAGTCACTGTTCCCACATAATATCTCTGTAATCATGATAGCAGTCAGCTTTGTATCAGTTGTTGACATGATAGCATGTCATCCACTGACACACTGTTTTGTGACATAAAGACAAGCAGCATGTAGCATCTCAGACACGGTCCCCAAAAGTAAGTACTAATGCATTATGAGTGGATATAGTAGATGTGACTCTTTGCATCATTAAGCAAATGACAACTCTACTCATGTAGAAATGTTGGTGTACTGAAAAGCCAAAACGTGCCTCGTCATGATGTTTTTTATTCATGCTGCTATATCTGCTGCTGTCATTTGAATATGCATTTGATCTCATTAGCATGTTGGTGTTCATTTACATATTTTTATGCTATTGTTTGCATGTAATGCATTCTGTACTGTTTTATGTGGTAGCTTTGAGCTGGCCCTTCCCTACAAGCTACTGCTCACCATACTGGTTTGCATGCTGCAGTAGCTGTTTCCAAATATACTCCTGTTTTCTTCATTTGCAAATGTGAAAGGTGTTCAGGTCTGCTTGATCTGTCTGATACATTTTATTGCAGCTTTATTGAGGCTGTGATGAGTTAGCCAAACAGGAAATATATTCAGAATTTAATCTATGGGCTAACCTGATGCATCTGTGCAGAAACAATAAACAGCAGTGAATTGTAAATCTACAGCAAACTGCCAACTAATGTAGTTATGAAGGATAAATTAAAAAGCCATGATTTCCAGACATGAAATTGTGGCTTGACAATATGTAGAACATATCTTATCTGTTAAAAGTATGATAATCATTTGAGCTTTACGCATTAATGTAGGAAACAGTTAGTAATCTGACTCGTGTCTTTTGGTAATGGAAAATCTTCCGGCAACTGAAAACAACTGCAGCTATGGAATATGTATTAGATGCATATCCATTTTTCCTGTCCAACCTGTTTTTGACCATATACTAAAGATATTACAATGATTTAAACCAAATGGTGCATCTCAGATTTTATGTGTTAGGTTTTTATGTTGCTACACTTATAGCTAACTAAACAACTTTGCTGCAAAGTGAGTTAAATTAGTTTTAGAGTGAGCTACCTCCTTGGATGGTGTGATTACATTACAAAATTAAATAAAATATGAATCATCATATTATTTGGAATTAACCAATTATTTTGTAGTTGAAAGTTTATTACTTCTATTCATTGAAAGCCTCAAAGGTATTTGAAGAATATGGACAACACTGATAATCTATGCAGCATTCTGTCTCTGTTTATAATTTGAATGTGTTTGTAACCAAGTACTATACAGTCTGTATACACAAAAAATTAATTAATAAATAAAATTAATATGAATCATACACCATTAGGACATACAACCAAAAATTAAACTCAGAGACTCTTTGGGCTGTTGTACACATTGTGTAGTGGTGGGACACAGTGCACTGTATAAATGCAAGATGTTTGCTTTAGAAATAGATTATAACCTCTTTTTCTTTTAACTGTTTCCTGTACTTTCATTCACAGTCCCCTCTTATAGCTGCTTTTCTCACCCTACCATAGCATAGCCTTGTGTGATTGTGCTACCCAGAGCTACAATTTCCATTTCTTTACTTCAAGTAAAATAGCCTTGCTGCAGCAAGCTGAACCCTGCCTCCTCTTAACTAGTACAGTAATATCCCCCTATTCATAACACCATAGTAGCTTTATAGTACACTAGTGTCTCCTGCCTCTCTGCAAACACATGGATATAGACAAATTCTCCTTTGTAGTTTGTTACTGTTACGTGTTTTGAAAAGGAAAAAAATAGCTAAATCACTAAAATCCCTCCTTTTTAAACTTGACAGAGTGGTAGAGTTCATTGTTGCTATAAGCTGGAAACAGAGATATATATAAATAAATACATCCCCCTGTGTCAATCTTGTAGCAGCCAATGCCACTAAATGTGAAGAACATGCTGTTACCTGGTCTGTTTCAATGAATAATCCACAAAACACAATCTTGGCATTAAGAGCATAGAGGGAGTGCACTACTGTCCTGGGTCTGGGTCTCCAACCTCCACACCCGAATTAGACTGCACACTGTTCATTTACAGAGGCACACCACTCTCCCAGTGTTACTCTATGCACAGTAACTGCCTTTAACTCAAAAGTATTATTTTTCACATTCGCACACATGCACAAAATTTCCAGAGAAGGCTGTTGCATCCTCTAATTCCACAAAGTTTTCTTCCTGGTCCTCGTAGTACTGCCACTACTCCGAAGTAAGTCAGAGACTTCTAGTTACTGGTGTGCTCTGATTGCACCACTTGATATCTCTTTTTACAGGTAGTCAGCCTAAGCATACCTCTCAGCTGTACAGATTTTTGCCTCATATTTTTGGTCCATTTCATAAAATTGTTGTTTTTTGGCAAACTGGTGGCAAATCATTAAAGACTGAAGTGAGAAAATAATGGCAGACATTTGAGCTGCAGACTTCATACTTTTGAGAAAATTTATGCTAAAGCAAAATCTGTTATTCTATCAACTTTCTATGTTTGTAATAGCAATATTTAAAATATTTAAAAATTGTTTCTATTTTTGGCCCTTTGTCCCACTTTCACTTTTCACATTTTTTTTGCATTTTCGCTGAGTTCACACTTGTGTGAATCAAAGTGACAGTAAAGTTTACCTTGACTTTTATTTATGGCTTTGTTTAGACTTCTTACTTTGAGAGGTTGAGAGGTACGAGCCTAACCAGTCTCGAAGACATGGCCCTTACAGTGTGTTATTCCTCAGTGTAAACAGTTACCCTCTTCTCAGTTAAGCAACAGTACATAAATACTCTTGTAATAAATAAATACCAGCCACAATAGCTTAGAGATAATTAAAATAGGTTTTACTTAAATAATAAAGAAAATAACACAAATACCAAATAAAATATACATAGATTGGCGCACAAAGAAGATTAAAGTAAAGTACAATAAATATAGATAGAATGCTAACAGAAAAATGTAACTCCAGCTATCAAAAGTTTCCTACCTACCTAGCTGCCACAAGGAGTACTGTACGTTAAAATGACTAGCTAATTTCCTCAGATAAGATGTTCTCATAGCAACTTCACACTGTCTATCAACATTTCATTAAGTCACAATTATATAGCCAAAGTCCTTGTGTGACTTCATTGTTGCTACGGATACTGGTCATAAACCGGCTAGCCCCATACCCATCAAAACAGTATGAGTTTGTCCGAGTACCTTCACATCTGCTTCTTCTTCTTTAATTGCATCCCAAATGGGCGTTAAAAAGTTTCAAAGACCATTGCATTCCAATGCTGTTTCATCCTCATCTGTTATCTTGGGAGAAGGTGCCATCCTGTCCGAGAACTAGCCCCTCACTCTGTCCAAAAGTTTTTACTAGGAAACAGACATTGCAAATCAACATGCCAGAAACAGAAGAAAAAACAACATACAAAGAGAAATACATTTTGCTTGCTTCACCCTAGCATAAACACATTTCACAATCATTCACTTTTAGCATTACATCAACACAGACTTCACATCCTCTATTAAAAGCTTGGCACAAGAAAAAAACAAATAAATCCATATAAATATCAATAATCCCCTTCTAGTATCTTCCTACAAAACACAATTTATATGTACCAGTAACACCCATATATTATGGTAAGGCATAAAATAGATTGCTATCAGCTGCTAGAACCATCAGACTATACCTTTACTTTATGTGGCCAACCGGATACATATAGGTGCAATGAGATAGTGTAGATTGATTCATATTTAATGAAAAACTTTTACTTTTATCACACATTAAAACTACTTGTAAGAAGTACAGATACTTGCTAAAATTGGAGGCTAGCCTCTCAGAAAAATATATTACTAATGCCTAACTGGTTGTAAATACCCATACCCACTTCATATCTGTATCCTTCTCTTCCTCATTATCATCATCTAATTTTTGCCCATTTTCTACCTGGGGTTGGCATGTCATGTCAATTGTCGCCATCTCTTTCTCATCAATGCCATACTCCTGCCTTCTTCAACACTCATGCCTGGCTTTCACAGGTCTACTCTCACACAAACCATCCACAGCTTTGCTGGATGCCCAACTTTCCTTTTGCCTTCTTCCTGTCTGTCTCAAATCTTCTTCACCAGATTGTCTTCTACTTTTCTGCATGTGTATCCAAGCACTGTAATCTGTTCTCTTTGACCTTTTCTGCAGATGCAGCTACTTTGGCCTCTGCTCTTATGCCCTAATTTCTTCATCCATCCCACAATGTGCATCCTATCTCAGACAATTCATCTCCAACATCTCTAGTGTCTTCAACTGCTATACTTTATACTACCCCAGTGTCTGTACCACAAGGTAGTACTGGTCACATTACTGTTTTGTACACCTTACTTTTCAGTTTCTTTAGAATTCCTCTGTCATACAGTACACCTGATACACTGTGTCAATTGGATGCAGCCCCTCTGATTCTAGCTTTGACCTCCTAATTCACACTTCCCTTCTCCTCAACCACCCCCCAGAAGCTCTTAACCTGTTCCACTACTTTCCCTTCTGTTTCCGTTCTCAGTTTCTTCTGATTTTCTCCATTTGCTGCCAGTACAACTATCTTATCTGTACTCAGTTTCATCCCATGTGCCTTCAGTTTTGATTCCATTCCCCTATCCTTTGCTGAAGTTGTTGCTCAGAGAGTCTGTCTGCAATGCCACATTGTCTGCATACTTTGTGTCACCTTTGATCTGTTTGCTAATGTAGTCCATCACCAATATGAACAGCAGTTGGCTCAGAGCTGAACCCTGTGTGGCTGAACACTGTTCGTACTTGAGTCATTGGGTCCTTGTACATAGCTTGCCCTAATTCCATCAATGTTTGTGGGACTTTGAATCACCACAGGACAACCCAAATCACCTTTCTTGGGACTTTCTCATATACTTTCTCCAAGTCTAGGAATGCCCAGTTGGATTCCTTCCTCATATCTTGCTTCTTCTCAACTATTTCTCTCACTGAAAAGGTCATGTCAGATGTGTTGCATCCTGATCAGAATCTGAACTGCTCATCTCCCATCCTACTTTGTACTACTCTGAGTATTCATTTGTCAGTCAGTCTCTCCAGAACATTCATGCAAAGTGACAGGAGTTTGATGCCTCAGTACTCCCCATATTTGTGAATGTCCCCTTTATTCTTGAACACTTCTACTAGTATGCTTATTCTCCAGTCATCTAGACTACACATTTCTCTCCACACTGCTCTGAGTACCCCCTAGATCCATTTCTCCCGTCTCACCCAGCATCTTTATCATATTTGCTGTGACTTCATCTGAGCCTACTGTTTTCTCTGACTTTATTTTTCTTAGTGCAGTTCTTACTTTTTTTATGGAGGGCTTCTCCTCTTCTCTCATTATAGGCTTTATATGGGTCAGTTATGTGGAGTTTTCTTCACTTAGCAGCTGCTGGAAGTACTCAGTCCATCTGGTGTTGATGTTCTGTGAACTTTTCAGCAGATTGTTGTTGGGGTAACATTTAAAATGTTGGGCCTGCTAGAGTGGCTCCTGAAAAATGGTGCCTGAATAGACAAAAGTTTGGACATTTATATACTAAGTCTGAGATGCCATTTCTCAGAATATTTCCTTTTCTCTCAGAGACAGTATATATATATATATATATATATATATATATATATATATATATATATATATATTTATATATAGCTATATAAGTTCAGGAGGTGGAGCATGCAGAGGTGGGGCTTGCCCCTCCTGCAAAAAGAAGCTTAAAGGAGAAGGGTGATTTCAAAATTCACTTTTCTTGTGTGTTTTTATTTTTTTTTGGCTTGTCAGTATTCAGCATTTCGACTACAGGCATTTCATGAGGGAGCAGTAGCATTCCTTATGAAGGGTGACTATCTTCTTTATCTTTCAGTCTTTGCCTTGCAAATTGAGATAGATCCTTTGTGCCATCTACTGACTCACTTTCCAGAAGTTGGTAGAGTGCCTCTGATACCTTGTTCTTTGCTATTGCAACTCTTGTCTTAACCTGTTTGTTTGTCAATCAGTATTCCTTGCTAGCCTGATCTCTCTTTTCTATCTCCCAATTTTTCCTGCACTTCTACTTTATTATGATGTCTTCCTGCACTTCTGCATTCCACTACCCTCTTTCCGTATATACCTTATTTCTGTACCTGGCTTGGCTGTATATCTGTTCTGTAGTCCTAAGTTCATAATTTAATAACTACACAGACAGTGTTTACGCCAAGTGACAACCGATGGTAGTGTAAAAGAAGGAGACCTCAATAAAGGGGCTGTTGGAAAGAAAAATAAATATACCTGAGAAGGGTGGTTGTTTCAAATGTGGGAGATGCTCTCAGTGTCCTTATATACTCAATGTGGAGAAGTTATTCATTAAAGGCTATGGGATTATACTACCTTGCAAAAAATATTCCTGTTACTCTAGAGGTATTGTTTATATAGCTGTGTGTGATTCATGTGAGGGGTTCTATGTAGGAAAATCTAAGAGAGCTTTGAAGCAAAGGGTTTATAAGCATACTTATGACATTAGATGTAAAAATGAAAAAAAAAAGCCTTGTATGAACATCTTAGTTTTTTTCCCTTCACATGCTTTTAAATGTTGTGCCATTGAGCATGTTGATCTGGTTTTTTTTTTTTTTGGGGGGGGTACCCTCTGATGAGTGCCTGGAAGTCCTTGAACTCAAATGGCAAATTAAGCTTAATGCCTGCCAGTTCCCTGGTTTGAAGGACAGGATTACTATAAGTGCATTGTTGAAGTTTAAATCATTATATTTTATATAGAAAATGCTGGAACATAACTTGTTTTAATATTGTAGTTTCTAATGTTTTAAAAGGGTTGATATTTAAACTTTTTTAAAGCGACCTTTTTACTGCACTGTTTAAATTATATATGCAAATGTTGATTATTTTTCACAAGGGGAAATTATGTCATTTAATTGTTTGATTACTGCTGGGGAGGGTACTTAAACTTGATTTGTTAGATACATGGTATTCTGATGAAGTCTAGTTTTTGACGAAAGCGCTAAATTAAAGTGTTTTTTTTCCTGTACTACATGCCGGTGTGTCGTTTCTGGACTACTCTTGTTCTGCTTTGGTTGAGTTTCATTTTATTTTCGTGTTTCTGAGTTTGTCTTGTCAAGGGAGGAGGTGAGCAGCAGAATGGCATGTGCAGCATAGATCTACAGGCTATGTTGCAGTCTGCTACCTTGTTATCAGCTTTGGTGGCTGATTTGACTAAAAAAGTGGTTGGAATTATGAATGGGCTTAATAAAAGCTCAGATATTGCGAGGAGAATCAGTGGTGGTAGTGCGGACACTGATTTACAGAGTTCTGAGCACTTTTCCATTACCCCAGTACAAAGAGAGCATAACCATGACAACGGCTCTCAAGCAACTTTTGTTTCAACCAACTTCTGTGGATTAGTAGGCCTTTCTTAGCTAGAGAGAGGAAGCAGAAGTAGTAGTGACGACATGGCATCTTTTTCAGTTGAATAGTGGCTGAGGACTGAATTAAACATCAATGAAAGCAACAGCAGCATTCTTAATGCACATGAAACTGTGGGTCGACAACTTAGAACTTCCAAGGACTTGGTTACTAAATACAAAAAGATACAGCTTGAAATGGATATTTGCAGGAGTGTAGGGAACATGTCCCTAAAGGTCTTTGGATGTGGAGATACTCGACGGGGCTCATCAAAAACTCTCAACTACATCAAGATTTACTGGCATTCTTTAACAGTCAAGGACTTGAACTTTTAAAAATGCTTGTTTCAGACAATAATAGAAAGATGGCAATGCTTTTACGGGACATTAATAAACTAGATGCTAATATAAAAAATATTTATTGTTACAACATAAAAAAAATATTTTCTTAATTTATTTAAGAATGTTGACAATGATTTAAATAGTTCAAAAACTAGGAAAGAGATGCAATTGTGGAGGGATAAACAGGACTATGATGCAGGTACAGCCTAACTGGACCCCCAGTGGGACAACAGGCTAGATATTTTGATAGGCCCTATTATGATAACAGTGATTCTGACAATGATAATATTAATGAAAATGGCACAGATGGGGACATCCCTTTAGTCCCACAACCCCTGAGAAGATCTGAGAGAATAAAGAACCAGGGAAATGGGAGGTTTTTGAACCAATATTATGGACAGAACTCCCAACAGGGTCGATGGAGAGGGAGGAGGTGTTCATACAGGAGATAACCCCTAATTTTGAAACCCCATATTCTGAAACACAGCATCTGATTGTGACAAACACAGTTGGGTATTATTCTATCTACAATTTTGGCCATATTCTAGTGAAATCCGCTTGGGCAGAACATTTTTCCAAAGGCCTGAAGTTTGTACCTGCTAGAAAAGCTAGCATTGCGGATACTGTTATACAGCTGAAATATTTTAGTAGGAAACTGAATTTAGCATTACATTTTGGTTAAAATACAGGTTCAGTGGAGCCTGGTGCATTACATAAGCCCAGTACTTTTATACCCCCAGTCACCCTTTAGTTCAAATGTTTGAACTATTATGTGAGACTGAGATAAGAGAAACCTTGAGGCAACATGATTACATTAACCCTACTAATATGTCACTGCCAGAATGGTCTTTACTTCAGGAAATAATAAAAAACAATGAAATTAGAATTATGAAACCTGATAAGGGAGGGGGGTCTTGTGGTTATGGATGTTATTGACTATAATGCAAAGATGTTTGATATGCTTTACAGAAAAACTTATCTAGAAGTGTCTCATAACGAGTTGAATATCACATATAGGAATATAGATCTTACCCTAGATGAGTTATTATTAAATGGACAAATCAGTCAAGAGGTTCATGAGTTTTTGGAACTCAAATATCCTGGGACAGGGACTGTTTTAGGGATCCCTAAGATCCACAAGTCAATAACAACCCCCCCCCCCATCTGATTGTAGATGCAAAAACATATAAAACTTTCTGTTTGGCCAAATTTGTTGATGGAAGGGTCAAACATGTTTTGGACCATAGGAAATGGGTAGTGAGAGACTCATGGGACTTTTTAGAAAAAAGAAAACCTGATATGTATACTGATGAACTGATTATGGTCACTTTAGAAATTTGTGATCTATTTTCAGTCATTCCTCACAACGTGGGGCTTGATTGGTTCTATGTCTACTTGCGTAAAAACACCAGTTTTGGCCATGGTTCAATTTTGACTATTAGAACTTGTATGGAACTTGTGTTGGATAATAATTTCATTGGATTTGAAGGGCATATTTTTAAACAAAGACAGGGTGTGGCTATGGGTGCATGCCATGCCCCTATATTTGCCAACTTTGTTTTGGCACACTAGGAGGACCTTTTCATTTTAAATTATAGGTTCAAGGAACTCTGGATGCTATATGGTCATTACTTGGATGACCTTGTCCTATTCTGGAAAGGGACTGAGAATAAACAAGATGAGTTTTTCTCTTACATTAATGAGACATCTGATTTTTGCAGTTCACTATGGTCAAGCACAATAATACCCTGCATTTTTTGGATGTAACTATTAAAAAGGACTACACTAGAAAAATATTAATTTCCCAGTTGTACAGGAAACCACCTTGCTCTAATTCCCTTTTGCATTATGAAAGCTGGGACCCTGTACACCAAAAGAAAGCCCTGGTAAAAGGGCAATTTGTCAGGCTGGCTAGAATGATCTCTGAGGAAGGAGACTTTGCAAGGGAATGTGAGGTATTAAAAGAAATGTTATTTATTAGGGGTTACTGACTTTGAGGTCAACATCTATAGCAAAAGTCAAAAATAAGAAAGAAGTTGACATTTTTCGTACACTGTTGTCTAATCACCTGACTGGAAGAGAGGACCTTGAGAGAAGTAACAACAAATTTAGTAGGGCCTTGGTCCTTCCATTTACCATGAACTTCTTTGACATATGGTACATTATATCAAAGTTCTGGAAGTTTTTAACTTAGATAGTAGTATCAACAAATTGGTGGGGTGTCAACCAATGGTGGTGTACAAGAAAGACACCTCAATAAAGGGGCTGTTGGAAAGAAAAAGAAATATACCTGAGAAGGGTAATTGTTTCAAATGTGGGAGATGCTCTCAGTGTCCTTATATACTCAATGCGGACATGTTATTCATTAAAGGCTATGGGACTATACTATCTTGTAAAAAATATTCCTGTTACTCTAGAGGTATTATCTATATAGCTAAGTGTGATTCACGTGAGGCATTCTATGTAGGAAAAAACTAAGAGATCTTTGAAGCAAAGGGTTTATGAGCATACTTATGACATCAGATGTAAAAATGAAAAACACGCTTTTTATAAATATCTTAGTTTCTTACCTTCACATGCTTTTAAATTTTGTGCCATTGAGCATGTTGATCTGAGTCTTCGAGGGGGGGCCCTCTGATGAGTACCTGGAATTCCTTAAACTCAAATGGCAAATTAAGCTTAATGCCTGCCAGTTCCCTGGTTTGAATGACAAGATTACTATAAGTTCATGGTTGAAGCTTAAATCATTATAGTTTATATAAAACATGCTGGAACATAAAATAATTGTTTTAATATTGCAGTTTCTAATGTTTTAAAAAGGTTGATATTTAAACTTTTTTACTTCAACCTTTTTACTGCACTGTTTAAATTATATGTGCAAATGTTGATTATTTTTCACAATGGGGAACAATGTTATTTAATTGTTTGATTACTGCTGGGGAGGGTATTTAAACTTGATTTGTTAGATACATGGTAATCTGAGGGTCTAGTTTTTGATGAAAGAGCTAAATTAAAGTGTTTTTTTTTCCTGCAATACATGCTGGTGTGTTGTTTCTGGACTACCCTTGTTCTGCTTTGGTTGAGTTTCATCATATTTTCATGTTTCTGAGTTTTTCTTTCCAAGACAAATATAAGTCAAAGGTAAAATTACCAGTTCAACACCACAAATGCAAATATACTAAACACTAATTCAGCTATGCACTGAGCATTAAACACAAAGCTTATGTATCCCTTAATCCAAAAACTAGAAAACAGAGATATGCCACAGTTATCTTCACTTGCACAGGGTGTGGTGTGGGGGGCAGGAGGCCTAGGCTAATGCAAAAGGTTGGTGCATGTGTGTGTGAGTAAGAAAGAGAAGCAGGCAGACATTTGGATAAACCAACAAATAGCCAGTAAGACAAAATGAGTCTTAAGCTGCACGGCTGAACCATGTAACTGTTTTGTGTGTGTCTGTAGGGGTTCCCCAGGTGAAATTGAAATGTGAGTATCTACATTAACATAACCAAGCTCTGTGCTGGCTGTACATCTTGATATGTCAGACAGGTGTGAGCTGTGCATGGTAGAGGTGGTAGTTCATCATTGTCATCCCTGACCATGAGAAGTAGCTATACTGGGAGTTGCACTGGTACATCCACACCCACGGCCAGTTGAGATGCTGCTACCTGAACATGACTGACCTTCACGGGAATGCCCAGGACCATGACCCTATGGCCTGCCATGTCTGGGTGTGGCCATCCCACTCACTGATGTAGCAGTAAAAGTACTGCTACGATTAGATCATGATCGGGCATGGCCACATTGGCTAACAGCAGATGATGTGGCTGACCTACACTAAGTGGCATGGGAAGAGACACCTGGACCAGGTGGAGGAGGGACAGCAGGCCTTTTCTGAAAACCCCTATTAAGCCTCCTGCATGACAAGTCACCCACACTTGGGATACAGGCAGACGCAGCAGGCACTGAAACCACATTAACCACACTTCCTTGATCAATTGCCTCGCCCTCCACCTGTCCAATATCTGTGGGGTTAATGGAATGAGTAGGCATAGGCCTACTGGCTTTGTTTGATGGAATTGCAGGGGATGGCTGTATGTCAACCTTAGTGTCAGATTCACCCTCTGCACCCCAAAATTCTGCCTCAGTTAGACCACCATCATCAGCAGAGTCTGCTGATACATTGACATCAGGTGGCAGAGGGCCCACAGTTCCACTGGTATGATCACCTGTGATAAAAAGTAACAAACACAGGAAATAATTAATACCTGCACCACTCTAGTCCAATATATGCTAACAAACTAACAGTGGTGCATCTATTACAGACAGTACAGCAATGTACACAACAGGCCTGACATCAACAGCATACACTAAAATATTTCTCTAAATTGCCCAATAGTACTGACAGAAACATTTTAGGCTTATCATCTGCAGGTGAGATACTCCTCTGCAATCCAGATGGTTCTGGAAGAAGTTAAGCAAAAGGTAAGGGCACCATCATCACAAGTTACAGTATCACGGGGGTAATAATGTTACCCCTTTATATGTCCACTAACTATACTTTCAACAAGAAAGTGGCTAACAACTGCAACCTTAGATAATAATTGTAGCAATCTTCAATCCTTCCCCAAAAAAGAATTCATACAACACAGAAGTAATGTTTTGATTTCAATTGTTTTAATATACAACAGTATTCAATTGTTGAGATACCAAAGCTTACCTGTAAGCTCCTCCTGGGATGTGCTGGCTGTCCCTGAAGCTGTTGCACCGACATCCAGGACATGCTATAATGCACTTTCCTGGAAGCTGTCTGGATCTGTGATATTGCCCAGAAACTCTTCATTTGGTGTTAGTAGTGGCTCCATAGCAGGCCCTCCCCGGTAACCATCTGGTCATGGCCCACTGCAGCTGCTGTCCCCTGCACAGATGTGATCATGTCAGTGGCCGTGTGGTACACATGCTCATACGTCCTGCAGTGGCCACCCACAACATTCATATCATCCACAATCTGGTGCTAAATTTGCATTCTGCTTGCCATATCTTCCTGTCCTCTTTCAAGCAGGGAGGCATCCCCTATGACCTGATTCTGTGAAGGGGGGTCTCCTAGCATTGAAACACATGGGTGGCATACCCTTAGGTGTCCTAAAAGACAATAGAAAGATAATACATATAGGTATAACATAACTGCAAAATAACTGTTACCAGATAAAACAGAAAAGGTTGCCACTCAGTATTACCTACTGGAGAAATGTAAAATAATCTAAAGATGTGATGTATGAACAACAGGCAGGATGGAAAAAAAGAGAATAACAATGACAACATATCCTTGTTTGTGCCAAAACAGTAACTCAGCCAGCTCCACTCCCAAAAGAACAGGCAATTGACACATTTTGCTAACAAACCATCTTTGAAATGCCAAAAGTGCTATCAAAGGAACTGTCCCTGAAACATGTGCATGTATTTATCACAGAACATTCAATTTTCAAGAACTGACAATCATGTATACCTGTGAAATGGCTTGACAAACATGCCCATGGCATCAGTACACTTTTAACTAATGCATACAGAAAACAGTGTAAAAGAATTTGCTCAGATTTTTCTTAAATACATTCCAGCATATGCAGTATGTAGATGGCAACATGTAAGCATGCTGTCCGAAGTTCAGTAATCCTATGTGCAGATATATCCTGAAGAAATAGTGTATTTTCAGTCTTCTGCACATAAAGAAGTCTCCTCACCATCAGTTTGCCTAGCTACATGGTTGCCTTTTTATATAGTGTAGATTCAGGGCTGTTAGCATGGTGAAGATACAAATGAGGCATGAACTGATCAGAATTGCTGAATACCAAAAACTTGGATATGTGTAGGAGATGTAAACACAGTGCAGGCACTCCCTCAGTGTTTGTTTTTAATGGATTACAACTGTGAATGATTACTGGTTGGGAAAAGAAAACCACAACAGAAATTCAGGCTGCCTTACTTCCAGTGGGTGTGTCAGGTTAGATCTGCAAAATGTTAGATGTAAGGTTGGAAATGTAAGTAAGCAGCACACAGCTCAGAAGTTGTGTACCTTAACATCCAACCTGCCCTTCATTTGTTGGCAACTGCACGTTATTTACAGTTAATATCTTCACACATTTTAAGGCCAATGATATAGAATATCTTTCAGACTATATGTCTCAGATTACTGGTCAGATAACTGAAGAATGACCAACAAACACAGAGAGGTAAGACAGAGATGTACATTTGCAAGCAATAGTCATAACAGGTTGTGTGATCATTAAGTGCTCTACATCTAAAAATAATGAATGTACTAATAACAGTTGTATGGTTTCCTGTTACAGTAGATGATGTTGCAGCTGGTTGTATGTAGAATGATTTCAGTTCTTTGCTGAAAAGTTATTTTTGTGGTGAAGAAGGATAAGGAACCTATCTTGTGTTCTGAAGGTTCATTAGAGTGAGAGCTCATATACAGATATACGTAGACATATCTCATATGAACCATCATTTTCTAGTGTGCGTGTCATAGATTGAGTCTTCCTCAACTACTTGTCCCTTTTTTTCCCTTTTCTGTTTTTTTGGGGGGGCAGTGTTTGTGAGATGCAGCACTTAGTGCAGTCATAGGAACAGAGGAAATGAATGGCAGGCTTGGCTGTGCTCTTCTCGCTTGCATGAAGAGTGGGAGTGCAAAACTGGACAATTGGACCACCAAGGAAGCAGACAGGACCCAGACAGCTAAAAATAGAAACTGGATACATTCAATTAATTCTGTTAGCCATTATACAAATGCTCTAATTGGCATTGCAATGGCATTGTGCCACAGTTCTCTGGCAGCTGCAGCCATCAAACACCTGCAGACATGAGCCAGACAGGAAACTGGATAAATAAAGCTAATTCTGTTGGGCACATTGTGACCCCGCAAAGTGGGGTTGCATGGCAGTTAACACAGAGAACTTATGAATAATTTGTAAATTAGGGAATGCCATGTAACTAGTCCTGTGGCAGCAGGTGTAAGTGTAGGGATGAAGTACAGATGGTCCTGGGTTCTTGTACAGCATGTGCAACCTTTTCTTTCTGTTGTGACATTGCAGTTTATAGCAATGAACTAAAACATGAGCAAGTGTTATTTCAACTGTTTTGTGGCAACAGGTATAAGTGTAGGACTACCATATACGTGGTCCTAGGTTCCAACATATGATATTCCATACACTTTTACTGTTGTCCCAATTCCCATTATATTCACCCACAGTTATAGCACTTTAGATTGTGGCGCTGAAATTAATTATATGTATGAGGGATGACACATTATTATTATGTTTTTTTATTTATTCATTTATGTATTATCATATTTATTATCAGATGTATGACTGAGGGTATACTGTGTACTATATTTCTGTAAGTTATTTCTGCTATCTGGACTTACATGGCCTTCACATTTGCCTAATACATATACACAACTGCCTCTATATCCAATAACCTTGTCAGGTCACACTCATACATGTGTGACAGCTCATACTGTCAGCTGCATTTATGTATGATACCTGACTATGTCTGAGAAGCAATTGTTCTGTGGCAAAGATGGAAAATCAACACTGTAGAAGTAAACATTTTGTCCATGATGCCTAAGTTTGAATCCCACACTGTAAAATCAATTTTTTCATTCCTTACTGCTTGGCACTACTGCTCTCCGTGCACCATTGTCCAAACATGTAGCACAGTGTTGCACACTCCAGTAAATGCAATAACTGGAATTGGCAGGAAAGCTTAGTTTCCATTGCTGTAGATTTGCTGCTAGAGAGACAGGGCAGGCATTAGTGGGGAAGGTGCCAGGTTTATGGCCCAGAGGTGGGGTGTCCACGATATTCATTGGACTCCTAGTAAAGCACCACAGCCACAGGTTTCTGCAGGGGCATTATTCTGTCTCTAAGTTCAAGTCCGAGGCTTGGGTAGTTTAGCCCAGGTTGTATCCAGTGCCACTGGTGTCCCGCACACTGGAGAGCAATGTAAGCATTATTTCAGTGACATACAGAAGTGGAAGATGGATACACTTGACTGTTGGATTTAGAAATGTAGGACTGAGGACATTCCACATATGTGTAAGTATCAAATCAAGAGAGTACTGGTAAGACTTAAAGAGAGCTGAATGTAGGCAATACTGGAATGCATAATGGTCTTCTGTTCTGTTCTTTTTTTCTCCTAGCTGTCAGTGATCAGGAGTGCAATGTATGAGCCCATGGGGCAAGATTGGCGAGACCGAAGGAAGCAAATGGTATGTATGCATCAGAAAAGTAGTGCTATTTTAGAATTAGATGTTAAAGATAGCTTTTTTTGGTATTTTATAAAGTTGTATCAAATTCAGCATGCATATCCCAACTGTAAAAGCAAGCACACATACATTATTCTGTAGCACAAACCAGTTGTAAGAGTCCTAGACTTTAGTCAGAGGTTGTGTTTTCAAATACTACACTTCACAACTATACAATACTGTTATATATTCAATAATATTTACATTAAATTAAAACCTCTATACCAGTGACACAAATGTCCTACAGTAAACTGTATAATTGGAACACGCATATGTGCAATATATGCACATTTTAAGGATTACTTGCTGCAATCTGTAGTATACTGTGCATCTGTGAGGAGGTGGTAGACCTAAACATAAAAGTTAAAATAGAGTTGTATAATTGATTTAATGCATTGTATGTCATATATGACGGTACTAATCATATCTCTTTTTTTTTCTCTCACCCCAACCCTTATCTCTCTTTTTTCTTTTCTTTTTTATTTTATTATTTTATTTTATTTGTATTTTATTTTATTTATTTTCATGTTATTTTTATTTTAATTTATTTTTCTTGACTTCTTCACTGATTGCCAACACATCAACCAGGTAGCACTGCCTCTGCCGCCTCTGCCTACCTGCACCCTCAGGTAGTCCTGACCCAGAGGATGGTCCATAGGTAGGAGGTGGTGATTTTATCACTTGCAGAGAGATGCCAGAGATGGTGCATAGGGTGGTGTGCCACACTGTTGATGCATGCCTACACTGACTGGAGAGGGTGTTCTTCCTCATTTTGTGTAGTACTAGGAGGAGGAGACATCAAAAACTCCAATGTAGTGAGGTGACAGGGATGACAGCCCAGTGAGTGAGGATTTGATTCTCACTGTCTCCCAGCTTGATGACCATAGGGTTGGGATGTCTACACTCTCACCCCAATCATGGTGTTCCCCAACTTTTTGTGTCCATCACTGTCTCTGTCTCTTGTCTTGTTTATCTTGTCTGTCTGCAATTACTTCCTCACCTACCCTACTTACCTGACCCAGACATAACTACGCCCCTTCCCCAACATTTCTCTCTCTGAAATGAAAATCAAATGGGCACCTAACATACAAAATAAACAAAAAAATGTCTCATGCATATCGCTCCACTTCACACACCACTTCTTCACACACTTGGTTCATTCCAATTGGCTGTACAACATGATTTTGTTGTGGTCACTCCTCTCTCTGGAGGTGCCAGTCCAAATTTAGTTAATATTTTGCACATTTGTTCAGTTTACACAAGTAAATAAATGCACAGCTATGGTTCTTTCATACCTCCCTCCTGCATATTCCTGTCCTGATTTGCCTTTGTTCTTCCCCCTGCTTGCTTCTCATTTCGCCACTTTCCTATCTACCCCATTTCATCACTTTAATCTGGTCAAAAAATAGAATCACACACAACACACATAACTTGCTGGAAAAGTAATGGAACCCTTCACTTTTTGGGCTCCTTGTTGCATGGAGGTGCACATCAGGCACCAATGTGCACAATGGTGAGTGGTAGCAAACTGCTGCGATTTCCTCCACCCAATGCCAAATAACACTGCTGTGCTATGACAACAAAGAGCAACATATATACTATATGAGAGAAAACACTATACCGGGTACCACACAATAACGTCTTTATTTAAACAAAGTAAAAAGGAGAGGTGAGCACTTTCGCAACCTTCGTTGCTTCATCAGACAAAGAATTAACTGTTCAACTGCTTGTTTTATATCACTCTCAGTCAAAAAATTTTTTCCAATTAGTGACATCATACAACTTTTGAAAATTTAAAGGCATATATGACAAGAATATTGTAAAATACGCATGTGAATATAAAATATATATACAAAAATGTAAAGTATGTTCATATTTATGCATATCTGATTTTAAAACAGTTAAATAATCTCATTAAAAATGCATATATATAAAAAATGCATATAAATAAAAATGCATAGTATATTCATATTTATGCATATCTAATTTAAAACAATTAAATAATGTCATAAAAAGAATGCATAATACAAAATATATAATAAAAGAAATATATATATATATTTTTATTTTATGCAAAAATTAATTGTGTTGAAGACGTCTAGCTTTAAGAAATGGAACCAGTGATGTACAACCATTTAAGCCTGGATATCTATCAGCATTGAGCTTGATAATCCATCTTTGTTCTCGGCTCTCTGTGAAATTTTCTATATCTCCTCCCCTCACATTTCTATGTATATGTTGTAAAACAAAGAACTTGAAAGAGTGTGAAGGGTCAGTGTTTAAAACATGTTGAGCAAGCGCACTAGTAGTTTTGTTATTTCTGATGTCTCTTATGTGTTCCAATATTCTATCCTTTAAGTTTCTGTTTGTTTTTCCTATATAGAAGGCATGACATATTTGGCAGAAACAAAATAAATAACATCTGTGGTTTTACAGTCTGCATATGAATGAGAGTATAGTGTAAAATTTCTAACAGGATGAATATATGGTGTAGTACTATGAATATGTGTACAAGCAGTACAAGACCTACAAGGAAAAGTACCTTTATGCCTGGAATTATAGGTAGTTTTTTGACGTCTTTATTACACAATTGTTGTTTTAATGTTAGATTATTTCTGAAACTGAAGCTAGGTGCATTACCAATGAAAGAATGTAAACAAGGAATCTCATGTAAAATGTGCCAATGTTGTTTAATAATATTAGTATACTGATTAACATTACTGGCATACTGAAAAACCGCTCTAATGCTATTATTTTGTGTATTATTTCTCAAATTACTGCTATCTGATGTAATAGAATTAGAAGATTGAAAATACGCTTTACATTTAGAGTCCCTGAGTGTCCAAGCATCAGAAATAGTTCTATTTATTTCATCCATATTATATCCTCTTCTTAAAAAAATCAGTTTTCAATTTATTCAAAGCTAGTACTGCATCATTATCATTGTTGTGTAATCTTAATGTTCTGTATACCTGCCCTTGAGCACATTTCTTGGAATGTGTCTAGGATGCATACTGGTTTTGTGAAGGTATGTATTTTTCTTCGTGGGTTTGTGAAAAATTTTGCTGGTAAAACCTGTCAACTCTGATTTGATTATATGTACATCTAAGAAATCAATCTCAGATGTAGAAAAATTGTATGTGAATCTCAGAAAATCAGTAGTTGTATGCAAATAGTTAATAAATAATATAAGCTCAGATATATTGCCTTTCCATAATAAAAAAACATCATCCACAAAACGTGCATACCATAAAAGATGACTGGTAAAAGGATTCTTATCAGAAAAGACATGTGTTTGTTCCCAGAATGTAAGCGATAGATTGGCATAACTATTTGCACATGGTGTGCCCATGGCAATGCCGATCTGTTGCAGAAAGAATTGTTCTTCAAAATATACAACATTATTTTCCAGAATAATCTCTAACAAACTGCATATAAGTTGTACTTTTTCATTGGTGAAGCAATTATTTCTTGTAAGAAAATTTCTAATCATATTAATGCCCCATGTATTCGGGATACTTGTAAACAGTGACTCTATATCCATAGTGACAAGAGCAAAGTCATTAATATCTGATAAACTTTCAATTCTAGTATGTAATTTCTGTAGAAACATTTTGGTGTCTCTTAAAATATTTTCACATTTGTCTAAGAGCACATGCAGTGTACTTTCAACATAAATAGACAGTGGTTCTGTACACCAACCAGTGCCTGAGACTATGGGACGCATTGGTGGCAGACTTCTGTCTTTATGAACCTTTGGTAAACCATAAATCTTAGGAATAGTTGGATTCAAGACATTAAAGTATTTAAACAGTGGTTCATCTATTAAATCAGTAATTAATAAGTCAAAAATCAAAAAAGACACTTTATCAATGATGGCATTCACTGTAACTTTTGAAATTCCTCTGTATGTATCATTATTAAGCAGTAACTTATACATTTGTTGTACATACAATTGTTTATCTAAAATAACAATACCTCCACCTTTATCTGCCTGTTTAATAACGACAGAATTCAAGTTCTTTAGTTCATTCAGTGCTCTATATTCACTTGTATTTAGATTTCCATAGTAATAGTCACTCAAATTATCATCGTATATCTGCCTAAAAGATGTTTCACATATATCAAGGAATCTTTGTATACTCGGGGGAGTATAAGGAATGAAAGTGCTAGGCAGTTTAAACACATTCATATTATTTGTAACATTGTTTGGGAACAAAACTTTTAGAGACAAATTCCTGCCTAATAATTTAAGGTCTTTAATCATTTCTGTAAGATTAGCCTTTCTAGCAGGTATAAATGAAAGGCCCTTATTTAAAACATTCAACTGTTCCGGTGTTAAAATAATAGAGGAAAGGTTCAAAATCAAACCTGTAGTTAAGTCCGTCTCCTCTTCGGAGAATGTACTGCTCCTTCCAGTGAACCCAGTTGCAGTGACTGTCCTTTGTGTACATATTGTTTCATTCGATTCTTGTAAGGTAGTGGTACTCTCAAAGTGAAGTCGCCCTGTTTGCTGGCATCTAAAAAAAAATACTTTCTGTGTTTTCAGTCACTTGTATGTTTGAAGTTCCTTCCTTTCTTAGAGTCGATGAAGTATGACTTGTAGATGGTAAGACTGCATATGTTTTCTTTGGAATAGCTCCTAATTTACTGTTTTTATCTTTTAAATTACTGTTTTGTTGGTCAGAGGACTCAGAAACAGGGAGAGTTAAACTGGGGTTCTTCTCCTCTTGCATACAAGCTGTTTCAGTTGTCAGAGAACAGGGAGTGCCTTGTGTAACTGCAGCATAGGTGGAATCTGAATTTAAAGGTGTAGTATGCACATTCCTTGCCTTGTCAGAAACAGTTTGATGTCTAAAGTTATTTTCTTTGGGCCATGAGAAGACATTATTTAAAGCAAAATCTTTTTTGTCTCTGTTAAGTTTTGATAGTTTAATGTTTTGCAGCTTCCTTTCATATGACATGATGTTATCCTGAAGTTCATTCATTTTTAGAAAAACTGTATCTTGTACAAAGTTCTTATTAATAATTGATTCTGTGGCAATGATTTCAGCTTTAAGTTCATTCTCAATGGGTAGAAAAAAGTCAATTAAGAGATCCATATATTTTGTACTGAATTGTAAATTCAATTCTTGCCATTTTCTCAAAAGAATAGGATAAGACTCACTATATGTAGGCATATTCAGTATTCTTAGACCACGTGGAATAATTTTGGAGTCTAGTGATGCTTGCAGATGTAACCGTTGCCATTGGAGTCTTTTGTATTTGTACATCAGATTCTCAAGTTTTTTATATTGGTTAAAGAATTCTGATAGATCTTGGTTGTTTCTATTATCTTGCTTTCTTAAAGCTAGACGTCTTCAACACAATTAATTTTTGCATAAAATAAAAATATATATATACATATATTTCTTTTATTATATATTTTGTATTATGCATTCTTTTTAAATATATATTATATATATGCATTTTTATGAGATTATTTAATTGTTTTAAATTAGATATGCATAAATATGAATATACTATGCATTTTTATTTATATGCATTTTTTATATATATGCATTTTTAATGAGATTATTTAACTGTTTTAAAATCAGACATGCATAAATATGAACATACTTTACATTTTTGTATATATATTTTATATTCACATGCGTATTTTACAATATTCTTGTCATATATGCCTTTAAATTTTCAAAAGTTGTATGATGTCACTAATTGGAAAAAAATTTTTGACTGAGAGTGATATAAAACAAGCAGTTGAACAGTTAATTCTTTGTCTGATGAAGCAACGAAGGTTGCGAAAGTGCTCACCTCTCCTTTTTACTTTGTTTAAATAAAGACGTTATTGTGTGGTACCCGGTATAGTGTTTTCTCTCATATACTTCTCTTTTTTATATACTGGGTTTTACCTGTATAGCCGTTTTGCTTTTCGTTTATTAACATATATACTATAAAGAATTCATGTCACTGCATTATCACTCTATATTTTAAATTATTTAAAAGTATTAGATACACCTGGATTCAAACCCAGTACCATCTGATCCCAAAAAGGAATGTATCAATGCATTAACATGGGCTGCCAGAGTCAGTTAAGCAGCAAATTTGTTTCATAGGCTCAGTACTAACTGTCAGACTTCAGCAATGCAGCTCTCATTTATACATTGCTTAGCTATGTGCAAACATGCATATTTCACATGAGTATATACTTTGCCAAACATCGCGCAAACCTGCTGCTCACCGTGTTATGGAAATGTAGATAGTATTCTCTATTACTGCTGTTTACTGTCCATTTCCTGTCTATGACATGAAATTACATGTGGAAACATTACACATTTGGGCCCCATCTGACAATATGTCACATATTTACATCACATCCATGTGTTGTCCCCCCCCCACCCCCGCCAGCACTGCAACCCTGGTGTCTCAGTACTTTTTGCACACATATATCACCTACACTACAAAATGTAATATCAAATGGTGTGTGATATGAAATGCATATTAATCTAGTAACATGCAGAACTACAACTATTGACCCATGTGCCTAAGAACCCTTATCTGCAAGACTAGGAAAGGAATCAGCATGGGTCTTATCCACAGGGACATAGCTGACCTTCAGCCCACTTGATCCGACCCATTTTCTTTTTTGTCAAGGTAGATCTTACTCATTGAACCTTGTGGACTTCTATGATACTGACCCCAAAGACCTGGGTGAGGGAATAACAGGACATACTACCTATGTGGAATTATCCAAGGCCTTTGACACTATCCCCCATTCATGTCTCATCATGAAGATTGACCATATAGGAATTAAGCCCTATAATAATAGATGTATAGCCAACTGGTTCACTGACAGAACACACAGTCTCAAACTTGGGAACTGCACCTCCACTACTAGCCACTTACTATTACAATACTACAAGGATCTCTGCCGGGCCCTCAACTGTTTGCAAACTGCTTCCCTGAAATGCAGGCAATAGTAGATAGTCTGCGGTTTACCAAGATTGCAGATGACTGTTAACTGACACACTCATATAGAGTCCCCCAGTGATAACAACACATAACAGAAGGGGCTGACACACACAAATGATTGGTACCAGACTCATGCACTCAACCTTAAATCATACAATGCCTCATTCTTCTCTTTGGCAATAAAGTATCTCTGCTAATTATGATATATGTAACACTCTTCTTAGCTCAAATGCAGTTTTGTGAGACTTGGGAACACATGTTGATAACAATCTGCACTTTCATCACTGTGCCCATAGTGGTGACACACACATTCAGCATTAAACCCCTCATAGATATGGACATCACATCCAAGACCAGGGTGGTCATACCTCTGATTTACTTTACCCTTATCAGACCATTAACTGAGTACAATGCTTCCTTCTGCCTGTACCTCATCAGACACCTGCAGCAAACACAGGTTTGCACCTGAGAGAATCCAGGGCCTCAGAACTTGACATACATGGAATAACTGAAAGATCTGTCACTTTACTCAGTATCTTGCAGGCTGCTGAGAGGTGAACTATGCCATGCCTGGCCTATAGAGCAGTCTCAGACCTTGCCCTACTGGAAATACTGGACATCTGCAAATCAAGTGGGACAAGAATAACTTGCTCCATGGCTGTCAACCTAGTCTGTGACATAAACAAAACACTCTGAGGAGATGAATATATCACCCAGCTATTCACACTCCTCTGTAATAGGCTTGCACTGCATATAAAGCAGTGCTCCTCAATGATCCTGTTCAAGCGCAACCTTAAGTACTGGTTGGGTGATTGTAAAGTCATCTCTGGAATGGCACCTATGTTCCTCAAGGATATGGCCAGTTGGTGCTGCTCACAAAAGCGTTCTGCTAACAATGACCATCTAACTTTGCTCAATAAGGGTACCTGTGTCTAAACACCCTAGGGCCATTAGGCTAGTGACCTCCTATGAACCTATGAAGCTAAAAACATATGCAGGCCTCCCAATATCTTGTCTCCCACATGCTTGCTGATGTCTTCTGCTATACGTTAACCTGTATTCCTTGTAAAGTCAGACTTGTGCCATGGTGCTTGTGTAAAGTACTGTGTTCTGTAGTCTGTATAATTAGATAGGTAGGGGGTTTGCTCTCACTGCATTGAACTGTTTATCTGTGTCTATCCAGAAGAGCAAAAGTGTGTATCCTACAGTTACCCCTCTAAACCCATGGATTGACAGTATTTTGATACTTGCACTTGCCTACATGTCCATTTCATGCAGGCCTCAGAACATCTTCTTTCCAACTTGCCCTGCTGATGTCATCCACTATAAGTTGACCAGCACTCTTGTAAAATATCAGACTTATGTCATAGAGCTGTGTGTGTGTGTGGGTGTGTGTGTATGTGTGTGTGCATGTGTGTGTGTATGTGTGTGTGTGTGTGTGTGTGTGTGTGTGTGTGTGTGTGTGTGTGTGTGTGTGTGTGTGTGTGTGTGTGTGTGTGTGTGTGTGTGTGTGTGTGTGTCTGTGTGTGTGTGTGTGCTCTTGCTTGAGATTACAGATAGCATTTTATTTTAGCATGTGGAACACCGTTATTACCATATTGTCCTCAGCAGACGCCGCTGATGTTATCAGCTGTAAAGTGTTGTCTGAGACACTCCAAGATGCAATTGTGCCATGGCAATTGCCTAACGTACCTAATTCTGTAGTCTGTGTACTTAGATAGGTAGGGGTTCTTTTCTCACTGCAGTCAAGTGTGTGTGTGTGTGTGTGTGTGTGTGTGTGTGTGTGTGTGTGTGTGTGTGTGTGCACGTGGTCTTGCTTGACATTACAGAAGACATTTTATCTTAGCATGTGGGATACTGTTATTACTATATTGTCCTCAACAGACACTGCCGATGTCATCAGGTATCACGTATTGTCTGAGACGCTTCAAGTCAGACATGTGCCATGGTCCTCGTGTAAAGTTCTGAGTTTTGTAGTCTGTGTACTTAGATAGTTAGGGGTTCTATTCTCACTGCAGTCAACTCTGTGTGTGTGTGCTCTTGCTTGACATTACAGAAAGCATTTTACACCAGCATGTAGGACACTGTTATTAGATTATTTTCCTAAAGAGGCACTGCTGATGTCATCAGCTATTTCCGATTTGTGGATAAGCAGTGTGTGCGTGTGTGTTCATATGTGTACCAAGGCAGGGTCATACACTGGCATGGAGGCTAGGCAGATGTTGCCTCATCCTATGTGAAACAACCCGCTGGTCACTACAGCTGCTGCATGTGTCTGGTGAGGCACATGCAAAAGACAGTATTGTACCCTATTAGTGTTCTGATTAGGTTTGAGTACACTACTGTCATACTATCCTAAGATCTGTATATGATGGCATGACTTATGATGTGCACAACATAGACTTTTGTACCAGTATGCACACTTGGTGGTTGAAGTTCAGATTGCTATCTACATGTATTCTCAATGCTTGCTTTACTGAGTTTCGGCATACCAGGACTGTTGTTGATGCTGTGGATTAACATGGAATTCTACTTTTCAGACAGACAGCATAAAAATTATACATGTCTGCATTTATTTGTACATCATGTGCCTTTGTCACCAATCATTTGTCTGTGTTAGCTCCTCCTGTAGTATGTTATCATCATTGGTGGATTCAATGATTGCAGCCAATATGCAAAAATCAGTAAACTTGCTAAGGCAAAAGCCATATACTTTAGACTGAGCAGTCGAGTAATAGAGTCCAAACAGTGAAAGGCCAAGCACAGATCTCTGGGGCTTTTTCCAGTGGTGATAAATCTACAGCTACAGGTTGACTCACCAGCTTTCACTGTATGTGTTCTGTTAGTGATCCAATTGGTTACCCATCTAGTGATGTAGGGATTAATTCCCAGCTGGAAGGGTTTCTCAATAATACCTGCATGGGGGATCATGTCAAAACCCTAGGTCTGATCATGATGGGCAATATCCACTGTCATACCTTCATCCAGGCCTATCACGCAGAATCACTGTGCTGTGACAACATCACAGATCACCTATGGTGTGCCTCAGGACATATAACTTCTGAATATGGTTGAATCTGCACTTAAAACACCCTCCACATGGGCTATGTTCCCATAGAAGGATGTACATCAACATTCACCCATCTGAGTTGTGGGGACAGCACCTGATGCATACATGTATATAGACATCCTGATGCTCCTCAACTTGAGGTACAGCCACATTTTATTATGGACCTCTTCTAAATACACACTAGTAATGTTCCATCTGTGTGCAACAGATCTGTAAATGCTGGTGAATCAACCTGTTAACATTAAATCATCTCTGTTACATCTGATAGGTGTCCTCAAAGGGGTCATTAAGGGCATGCATGATTACAACAGTATCATCCTGTGGAATGTCACCAGGCCAAGGCATTTGACACAAATCTATATTGCAGTATTCAGACAACACTGTCATATGTGACCATAAACAGCTATATCATCAACTGGGTAGACCAGTGTATCAAATCCATGGCATCTCACTCTGTTGAAATGTGTGAAGTGACTTATATCTCAGGTCCAGTGATCAGGTCTGTACATCAGGACTATCTGCTAGGCCTTTTCCTGCCCATTAAGTGATGGACATCCCAGATGACATATACATACTGGTCCAAACAGCTGTCTGAAGCACTACGGACTGTGGGCAATCAATGACTCCTAATGTGATAAAATACAGACAGTATCAACACATGCCAAATATTGTTGCCACAGCCATAACAACACCTGCAATGACAAGAAAACATGGAAGGATTTGTTAAGTCAGGTACACAAACACACAACCCAAGTATAACTTAGACATCACACCCTATAATCTGACCAATATGTATGTGACCAGTTTCTTGGGATACATGACAAGTGGAATGTCCACCAGCATGTGGTCACAGTGCTGAATACTACATTCAGTGTAGCACAAGTATTGGGTATATAAAGTACATCAACATCAGAAGCCATAATGCCATCATAGTTCCCAGCCTTCATCACACCAGTAACTGAGTGCAATGCACCCTTCTTCATCTACCTTACTACACATTTTTCAGTGATGTGTAACTGAAGTATAAAACCTTTGTCAGCTTATTGTTCATATCTTGGTATTATTTTTGCAGCATATACATGATTGTCTGATGTCATTTTGCAAGAACACCAAACAAGTTGTCACACCAGATGCATGTGTGATACCTATTCTGCTGAAGCACACACTACATACATAGGCAACATTAATGGCATGTATATAATTTGTGACAGTGTGGACTGTGCCATATATATGTCCCATATATATGAGCCATACATATATATATATATATATATATATATATATATATGTATATGTATATATATATATATATATATATATATATATATATATATACATAAATATATATATATATATATATATATATATATATACATATATATGTATATATACACATAAATATATATATATATATATATATATATATATATATATATATATATATATGGGATCCATACTTATGCACGGATGGCAATTTCACCGAAAGTGAAACCGTCGATCATACATTCGTGAAAGTGTTTTTCACTGAAAAAGCACTTTAGTGAAAGTATGATAAAAAAATAGGGAAAATCAGCAGGGAATGGCTGTTGCTGAGATTGGAGTACAGTAGGGATAAGGAAAAATTCTCTTTTCCCCACTGTAGTGCGATCTCGGAGTGAGAATATAAAAGTAGGGGGGTGTGGGGGGTGCAAGGGTTCTTGCCCCCCTTCATAAATGTTAGTTATGTGTTTTTTTGTTTTTTATTTATTTTGTTTGTTTATTTTAGGGACTTTAGCGAAAGCGCTTTTTCAGTTAAAAGCGCTTTCGCAAAAGTGTGTTCGGTAGACGTGGATTCGGAGTATTGAACTTTCATTCAATAGTACGAGATCCATATATATATATATATATATATATATATATACACACACATAGATAGACATAGATATAGGTAGATAGATATGATATGCACACCAGGTATAGCAGTGTCCCTCCTAACACTTCCAGCAAATGTTACAGTGTCAGGACATTGTGCTTGGTTACCTTCATAGATTGTCGTTGTATCATAATAGTTGTTCAAGTGTGTGTGTGTGTGTGTGTGTGTGTGTGTGTGTGTGTGTGTGTGTGTGTGTGTGTGTGTGTGTGTGTGCGTGTGTGTGGACTCATCTGTTATCACTCTAAATCACATATGTTATGTCAGAGGCATGAGATTACTCTTCCGCTGTACATTAGGTTGGTTCACCTGTCCTCTTTCTCTGTGTTCATTCTTACAATTCATCTGTGTGTCCCTATTCATTACACGCACTTCCCCTGAGTGTTCATTTTATATAGCAGTCCATGTACCGTTACAGATCATTTACACAGCTTTAGTACAGAATGCCAGGAATGGAGTGGCACAATACTCTGCACTCTAGATGCACTGCCCTATACTGTGCTTGGACCATGTACTTTGCATTCATACCTTTCAACTGTTCAGATGTACTCCTTTTCAAATTTGCGGCTTTCTGCCATATCAGTGGTGGTGCTGCGGTAGCAATGTCACCTCACAGTAAGACGTTGTCCCGTTTGATTCTCAGCTAGAGCGTCTTCTGTGTGGAGGCATACGTGAATGGGGCATACCTTCATTGAAGGTTGTCCGTCAGGGCTGGTAACCCGGTACGTAAAAATCCACTACCAAACATTAGCAGACTGGAGTTTCGCTGTGATGACCCCTAACCGGGAAAAGTCGAAAGACACAGACTGGGCTGATCTCAGGACTGATGTGACTCAATATCGCATACATTTTAGTTCAGACCTCTCAACTGTCCTGATTTTTGCAGAATGCCCAGTTCTTGTGTCATATTTTTGACAGTTTTCTCATAAAAATTTGGTGTTCTGGCAAATCATTGGCATGTCATTGTGGACTGAAGTCAGACAATGACAGACATTTGAGTTTCAATCTTCATGCTCTTCAGATAATTCATGCTACTGTAACACTTATTAGTCTATCAACTTTCTAGGTTTGTAAGAGCAATATTAGAATTTAGCCCTATTTTTGGCCCTTTGTCCCCCCATTATTTAGGCCTTTGTCCAGATTTCTTGCTCTAAGAGGTTGAGAGATAGCTTTGGGTTTTATTCTACCACATTTGTATGCGACATGTATATGTCAACTATGTCCCTATTGCTGTTTAATTGTCCCCACATTATGTTGGCCTTTGTGAAGATGCATTGAATTAACAGATTGACAGTTACCTGTAAAGCCCTGGTGAACATTATGGCATTCCACACAAACCCGCAGACAGTAGGTGCTCTTCCTTAAACAGAATTGCTAACCATGCTCACTTACATGGTATCCTGGCCAGCACTATTGTTGCCAGCCACAAAACCTCACTTAGACATGCCACACCGCATGAATATGCATTGCACGCTGCTAGTCACCGTGCACCACCATGCACGCATGTGAACTCTGTGTAGGCTTTGCATGAAGCCTACACAGAGTTTATTGAATCCCAAGGATTAAGTATATGGGAGATTTAATGATTTCATTTGAAAATTACATGTTGTTACACTTGTCAGTACTGAATGATAAGACTAGTTCCTTTGCCCACCAGCTCAAAGACTGTAAATACTAATTTAAATCATCTATATCAGAAGATTTTTTTGTAGTATGTATCCTATTTTCCAATCATCTGTGTACTTATACAACCAAAATCTATTACTCTTATGAAGAGTAGAGAGGACAAAAATTAAACAAAATGGGACAAAGTACTGATCCCTGAGGGACACCAGCTATCACAAGCAAGTATTCGGAACCAATGTTCTGAATCTTTACATACTGTCTTTGACCTAACAACTGATTCCAAATCCATCTTATAATATTTTTATTGATTTTATACTTGAGTAAACATTTCATAATTATTGTATGTTGCAAACAATCAATAGCCTTAGCCAAGTCCCAAAAAAATAAAGCCTGGGCAAAGACTCAGATCTATAGCAATGGTAATATTCTCATAAAAGCCCACCAGGTTACACAATGAAGATCTCAGTTTTATAAAGCCATGTTGGTTTTTATCTACTACTTCAGTATTGTCTTCAAAATTCATTACAACATTTAAAAGACACCTCTGAAGAAGCTTTCCAAGTAGAGAAGCAATCTCTCTGTTTCCAAGATTCTGGGACATTTTCCTTTCTCTAATAAAATATAAAATATAGTAGTGATATAGGGTATAATCATATGCTTCACTGCCAATAACAAGTTTGCGGGAAGCAAGTCAGTGCCTATTGATGTCATTTCTTTTAGGTTAGAAAAGGCTGATAGAAATATTGATACTTAGTGTTGAGCCTGTCACAGTATAATCACCCAGCGCTCCCCAGTTCTGTGTATCCTGACAAGTTTGTAAATAAAATAAGTTAAGTTCATTAGCAATTTTACCAACATCTCTAATAATCTCACCATTGGGAGAAGGTGCCATTATTGAAAAGCAACCATATTCATTATGTTGATTATATATTTATTAAAAGCTTTCATGTTTGTGGGGTTACAAATTAGTTTACTTTTGAAACAGACCTTAACCTTTTTTAATTCATTTTTTAAAGCCCTACAGTTTTTGTTAATTTTCTTCTTATTTGTTTGTGAAGGATAATCTGTAAAAGTTTTATTACTCCATTTTCCTTCTGTACATTTTTATTATATCTTTGTTCTACCAATCAGAAAAAAATGTTGTTGTTTATCACCATAGTTGTAACACGAGCCTGTAACAGTTCTTCAATAATTGTGCAAACATAGCTACAATCAGAATTAAGAGACAGAGACAACTAATTAGTACTCAATAACCATCTTGGAACACTCTGCAAAGCTGTGCTTTTATATTCATATCACCCCATTGATTTTACTATAGAATTCATTATATCTGAAATGAAAGATAGGGATACATGATCAGATGAACTTAAGGGAAGAAGGGCACTGACTTTATCAGAAATTTTACAAACAATAAGGTCCAATATATTGGTACGCCCAGTGTTAAATTTAACCAGTTGAGTCATTCCATAACAGTTTCGAATGCTCACAAATTTCCTAGCAAAGTGTGAGCTGGAGGTCAGTGTGTCTCATGTAATTTTAGGGTAGCTTAACTCATCAATAAGGATGATTTCTCCCCTTTTATCTAAGCAATCATCCAGATTTCTTAGGTATTGCCAATGACCAGTACTATCCATGTTCAGAGAGCAATATGCAATAATAATAAACATGTTTTTTTAACAATCTTGCATGATGCCATTAAATTATGTAACCAAAGGTCTATCCTGCCCCCTATAAAGTTTTGAACTAAACACTCATACTTAACAAATCTTTCAAATGAAAAATAAAGGAATTCCAAGATCCCATAATTGTTATTATTTTATACTTATCTTTGTCAATTAAACTTGGTATCTCATCAAATTTATCTACCAAACTCCTAGAGTTACAAAGATAACATTTTACAAGTTCCATTGTAATTTTCCAAACAGTCCTTGACTTGGAACCTTGTTTTTTTTCTTAAAATCTAGCCATAAAGTGTGTATCATAAAAATTCATATGTAAGTTATCCCATGCAAATAACCTAAAATCCTAGAAACCTTCCCAGTATGTGATTAACTGAATATTATACAATTCCTCCGTATTAATATTCTAAAATGTGCAAGCTGATTGGCCTGCCCAACCAATGCTCCCATTGTAAATCCCACAATATACCAACGGAAAAAGGTCCGGTCGCCTGGACTTTTTTCCGTTGGTATAAACTGCCCCAAAACTTTTTTTTTTTTACAAAAAAAAAAAAGAGAGAGAGAGAAAACGGAGCAACAGAGACTTTCTTTACTCCATTGCTTCCGTTTCAAAGCCTTGATGTACTGGGTATGCGTGGGAACGCAAGTCCCATACATATGTGCAGTGCATCAAAACACAGACTCCGTATACCACAACCAGATGGAGAACAGCAATCCACCATTATACAAAGACATTATTTAAGAAAAGTAAGTATTTTTTTTCTTAAATAATGTCATTGTATAATAGCAATAACTGACTCCGTGGTTGTGGTATATTGAAGATTGGATGGAAAAAAAGGCAAACAACAATGACAACGTATCCTTGTTTGTGCCAAAACATTAATTCAGCCCTGCTCCCATCCCAAAAGAAAAGGCAATTGACACATTTTGCTAACAAACCATCTTTGGAATGCCAAAAGTGCTATCAAAGGAACCATCCCTGAAACATGTGCATGTATTTATCACAGAACATTCAATTTTCAAGAACTGACAATCATGTATCCCTGTGAAATGGCTTGACAAACATGCCCACGGCATCAGTACACTTCCAACTAATGCATACAGAAAACAGTGTAAAAGCCTTTGCTCAGATTTTTCTTAAATACATTCCAGCATATGCAGTATCTAGCTGGCAAAATGTAAGCATGCTGTCTGAAGTTCAGTAATCCTATGTGCAGATATATCCTGAAGAAATAGTGTATTTTCAGTCTTCTGCACATAAAGAAGTCTCCTCACCATCAGTTTGCCTAGCTACATGGTTGCCTTTTTATATGGTGTAGATTCAGGGTTGTTAGCATGGTGAGGATGCAAATGAGGCGTGAACTGATCAGAATTGCTGAATACCAAAAACTTGGATATGTGTAGGAGATGTAAACATAGTGCCGGCACTCCCTCAGTGTTTGTTTTTAATGGATTGCAACTGTGAATGATTACTGGTTGGAAAAACAAAACCACAACAGTAATGCAGGCTGCCTTACTTCCAGTGGGTGTGTCAGGTTAGATCTGCAAAGTGTTAGATGTAAGGTTGGAAATGTAAGTAAGAAGCACACAGCTTAGAAGTTGTGTACCTTAACATCCAACCTGCCCTTCATTTGTTGGCAACTGTACGTTATTTACAGTTAATATCCTCACACATTTTAAGGCCAATGGTATAGAATATCTTGAGACTACATGTCTCAGATTACTGGTCAGATAACTGAAGAATGACCAGCAAACACAGAGAGGTAAGACAGAGCTGTATATTTGCAAGCAATAGTCATAACAGGTTGTGTGATCATTAAGTGCACTACATCCAAAAATAATTAATGTACTAATAACAATTGTATGGTTTCCTGTTACAGTAGATGATGTTGCAGCTGGTTGTGTGTGGAATGATTTCAGTTCTTTGCTGAAAAGCTATTTTTGTGGAGAAGAAGGATAAGGAACCTATCTTGTGTTCTGAAGGTTCAGTAGAGTGAGAACTCATATACAGATATACGTAGACATATCTCATATGAACCATTATTTTCTAGTGTGTGTGTCATAGATTGAGTCTTCCTCACCTCAACTACTTGTCCTTTTTTTTCCCTTTTCTGTTTTTTTTTGGGGGGGCAGTGTTTATGAGATGCAGCGCTTAGTGCAGTCATAGGAACAGAGGAAATGAATGGCAGGCTTGGCTGTGCTCTTCTCGTTTGCATGAAGAGTGGCAGTGCACAACTGGACAATTGGACCACCAAGAAAGCAGACAGGACCCAGACAGCCAAAAATAGAAACTGGATACATTCAATTAATTCTGTTAGCCATTATGCAAATGGTCTAAGTGGCATTGCAATGGCATTGTGCCACAGTTCTCTGGCAGCTGCAGCCATTGAACACCTGCAGACAGGAGCCAGACAGGAAACTGGATGAATAAAGCTAATTCTTTTGGGCACCTCGTGAACCCACTAAGTGGGGTTGAATGGCAGTTAACACAGAGAACTTATGAATAATTAGTAAACTAAAGAATGTCATGTAACTAGTCCTGTGGCAGCAGGTGTAAGTGTAGGGATGAAGTACAAATGATCCTGGGTTCTTGTACAGCATGTACAACTTTTTTTTACTGTTGTGACATTGCAATTTATAGCAATGAACTGAAACATGAGCAAGTGCTATTTCAACTGTCTTGTGGCAACAGGTATAAGTGTAGGACTACCATATACGTGGTCCTGGGTTCCAACATATGATATTCCATACACTTTTACTGTTGTCCCACTTCCCATTGTATTCACCCTCAGTTATAGCACTTTAGATTGAGATGCTGAAATTAATTATATGTATGAGGGATGACACACTATCATTATGTTTTTTATATTTATTCATTTATTTATGTATTATCACTTTTATTATCAGATGTATGACTGAGGGTATACTGTGTACTATATTTCTGTAAGTTACTTCTGCTATCTGGACTTACATGGCCTTCACATTTGCCTAATACATATACACAACTGCTTCTATATCCAATAACCTTGTCAGGTCACACTTATACATGTGTGACAGCTCATACTGTCAGCTGCATTTATATATGATACCTGACTATGTCTGAGAAGCAATTGTTCTGTGGCAAAGATGGAAAATCAACACTGTAGAAGTAAAAGTTTTGTCCATGATGCCTAAGTTTGAATCCCACACTGTAAAATCAATTTTTTCATTCCTTACTGCTTGGCACTACTGCTCTCCGTGCACCATTGCCCAAACATGTAGCACAGTTTTGCACACTCCAGTAAATGCAATAACTGGAATTGGCAGGAAAGCATAGTTTCCATTGCTGTTGATCTGCTGGTAGAGAGACAGGGCAGGCATTAGTGGGGAAGGTGCCAGGTTTATGGCACAGAGGTGGGGTGTCCACAATATTCATTGGACTCCTAGTAAACACCACAGCCACAGGCTTCTACAGGGGCATTATTCTGGCTCTAAGTACAAGTCCGAGGCTTGGGTAGTTTAGCCAAGGCTGTATCCAGTGCCACTGGTGTCCCACACATTGGAGAGCAATGTAAGCATCATTTCAGTGACATACAGAAGCGGAAGATGGATACACAACTGTTGGTTTGAGAAATGTAGGACTGAGGACATTCCACATCTGTGTAAGTATCAGCTCAAGAGAGTACTGGTAAAACTTAAAGAGCTGAATATAGGCAAGACTGGTATGCATAATGGTCTTCTGTTCAGTTCTTTTTTTTCCCCTAGCTGTCAGTGATCAGGAGTGCAATGTATGAGACCATGGGGCAAGATTGGCAAGACTGAAGGAAGCAAGTGGTATGTACGCAGCAGAAGAGTAGTGCTATTTTAGAATTAGAAGTTAAAGATAACTTTTATTAGTATTTTATAAAGTTGTATCAAATTCAGCATGCATATCCCAACTGTAAAAGCAAGCGCACATACATTATTCTGTAGCACAAACCAGTTGTAAGAGTCCTAGACTTTAGTCAGAGGTTGTGTTTTCAAATACTACACTTCACAACTATACAATGCTGTTATTTCTTCAATGATATTTACATTAAATTAAAATCTCTATACCAGTGGCACAAATGTCCTACTGTAAACTGTATAATTGGAACACGCATATGTGCAATATATGCACATTTTAAGGATTACTTGCTGCAATCTGTAGTATACTGTGCATCTGTGAGGAGGTGGTAGTCCTAAACATAAAAGTTAAAATAGAGTTGTATAATTGATTTAATGCATTGTATGTCATATATGACGGTACTCATCATATCACTTTTTTTCTCTCACCCCAACCCTTATCTCTCTTTTCTCTTTTCTTTTCTTTTTTTTATTTTATTATTTTATTTTATTTGTATTTTATTTTATTTATTTTTATGTTATTTTTATTTTAATTTATTTTTCTTTTCTTTATTCGTGTTATTATGTGTCATCAAAATGTGTTCATGTCATTCATGTGTGCAACATTATTACTTGCTCCACAGCACAGTGAGGTAGGCAAGCCCCATTTTATCAGCCTGCCACCACGCCATAGGCTGCAGCACTGATTGCCAACACATCAGCCTGGTAGCACTGCCTCTGCTGCCTCTGCCCTACCTGCACCCTCAAGTAGTGCTGCCCCAGAGTATAGTCCACAGGTAGGAGGTGGTGATTTTATCACTTGCAGAGAGTTGCCAGAGATGGTGCATAGGGTGGTGTGTCACACTGTTGGTGCATGCCTACACTGACTGGAGAGGGTGTTCTCCCTCATTTTCTGTAGCACTAGGAGGAGGAGGAGACATCAAGCTCCCCAGCCTCCAATGTAGTGAGGTGACAGTGATGACAGTCCAGTGAGTGAGGATTTGATTCTCACTGTCTCCCAGCTTGATGACCATGGGGTTGGGATGTCCACACTCTCACCCCAATCATAGTGTTCCCCAACTTTTTGTGTCCATCACTGTCTCTGTCGCTTGTCTTGTTTATCTTGTCTGTCTGCAATTACTTACTCACCTACCCAACTTACCTGACCCAGACATAACTCCATCCCTTCCCCAACATTTCTCTCTCTGAAATGAAAATCAAATGGGCACCTAACCTACAAAATAAACAAAAAAAGTCCCATGCATAGCGCTCCACTTCACACACCACTTCTTCACACACTTGGTTCATTCCAATTGGCTGTACAACATGATTTTGTTGTGGTCACTCCTCTCTCTGGAGGTGACAGTCCAAATTCAGTTAATATTTTGCACATTTGTTCAGTTTACATTAATAAAGAAATGCACAGCTATGGTTCTTTCATACCTCCCTCCTGCATATTCCTGTCCTGATTTGCATTTGTTCTTGCCCCTGCTTGTTTATCATTTCACCACTTTCCTATCTACCCCATTTCATCACTTTAATCTGGTCAAAAAATAGAATCACACACAACGCACATAACTTGCTGGAAAAGTAATGGAACCCTTCACTTTTTGGGCTCCTTGTTGCATGGAGGTGCACATCAGGCACCAATGTGCACAATGGTGAGTGGTAGCAAACTGCTGCGATTTCCTCCACCCAATGCCAAATAACACTGTTGCGCTATACCAGCAAAGAGCAACACATATACTATAAAGAATTCATGTCACTGCATTATCACTCTATAATTTAAATTATTTAAAAGTATTAGATACACCTGGATTCAAACCCAGTACCATCTGATCCCAAAAAGGAATGTATCAATGCATTAACATGGGCTGCCAGAGTCAGTTAAGCAGCAAATGTGTTTAATAGACTTAGTACTAACTGTCAGACTTCAGCAATGTAGCTCTCATTTATACACTGCTTAGCTATGTGCAAACATGCGTATTTCACATGAGTATATACTTTGCCAAACATTGCGCAAACCTGCTGCTCACCGTGTTATGGAAATATAGATAGTATTCTATATTACTGCTGTTTACTGTCCATTTCCTGTCTATGACATGAAATTACATGTGGAAACATTACACATTTGAGCCTTATCTGACAATATATCACATATTTACATCACATCCATGTGTTGCCCCCCCCTCCCCCCAGCACTGCAACCCTAGTGTCTCAGTACTTTTAGCACACATATCACCTACACTACAAAATGTAATATCAAATGGTGTGTGATATGAAATGCATATTAATCTGATAACATGCAGAACTACAACTATTGACCCATGTGCCTAAGAACCCTTATCTGCAAGACTAGGAAAGGAATCAGCATGGGTCTTATCCACATGGACATAGCTGACCTTCAGCACACTTGATCCGACCCATTTTCTTTTTTATCAAGGTAGATCTTACTCATTGAACCTTGTGGACTTCTATGATACTGACCCCAAAGACCTGAGTGAGGGAATAACAAGACATACTACCTATGTGGAATTATTCAAGGCCTTTGACACTATCCCCAATTCATGTCTCATCATGAAGATTGACCATATAGGAAATAAGCCCTATAATAGTAGATGGATAGCCAACTGATTCACTGACAAAACACACAGTCTCAAACTTGGGAACTGCACCTCCACTATTAGCCACTTACTATTACAATACCACAAGGATCTCTGCCGGGCCCCCAACTGTTTACAAACTGCTTCCCTGAAATGCAGGCAATAGTAGATGGCCTGTGGTTTACCAAGATTGCAGATGACTGTTAAATGACACACTCATATAGAGTCCCTCAGTGATAGTAACACATAACAGAAGGGGCAGACACATACAAATGATTGGTGCCAGACTCATGGACTCAATCTTAAAACATACAATGCCTCATTCTTCTCTTTAGCAATGAAGTATCCCTGCTAATTATGATACACATAACACTCTTCTTAGCTCAAATGCAGTTTTGTGAGACTTGGGAACACATTTTGATAACAATCTGCACTTTCATCACCGTGTCCATAGTGGTGACACACGCATTCACCATTAAACCCCTCATAGATATGGACATCACATCCAAGACCAGGGTGGTCATAACTCTGATTTACTTTACCCTTATCAGACCATTAACTGAGTACAATGCTCCCTTCTGCCTGTACCTCACCAGACACCTGCAGCAAACACAGGTTTGCACCTGAGAGAATCCAGGGCCTCAGAACTTGACATACATGGAATAACTGAAAGACCTGTCACTCTACTCAGTATCATGCAGGCTGCTGAGAGGTGAACTATGCCATGCCTGGCCTATGGAGCAGTCTCAGACCTCGCCCTACTGGAAATACTGGACATCTGCAAATCAAGTGGGACAAGAATAATTTGCCCCAGGGCTGTCAACCTAGCCTGTGACATAAACTAAACAGGCTGAGGAGATGAATATATCACCCAGCTATTCACACTCATCTGTAATAGACTTGCACTGCATATAAAGCAGTGCTCCTCAATGATCCTGTTCAAGCGCAACCTTAAGTACTGGTTGGGTGATTATAAAGTCATCTCTGGAATGGCACCTATGTTCCTCAAGGATATGGCCAGTTGGCGCTGCTCACAAAATCATTCTGTTAACAATGACCATCTAACTCTGCTCAATAAGAGTACCTGTGTCTAAGCACCCTAAGGCAATTAGGCTAGTGGCCTCCTATGAACCTATGAAGCTATAAACCTATCAAGGCCTCCCAATATCTTGTCTCCCACATGCTTGCTGATGTCTTCTACTATAAGTTAACCTGTATTCCTTGTAAAGTCAGACTTGTGCCATGGTGCTTGTGCAAAGTACTGTGTTCTGTAGTCTGTATAATTAGATAGGTAGTGGTTTTGCTCTCACTGGATTCAACTGTTTATCTGTGTCTATCCAGAAGAGCAAAAGTGTGTATCCTACAGTTACCCCTGTAATCCCATGGATTGACAGTATTTTAATATTTGCACATGCCTACATGTCCATTTCATGCAGGCCTCAGAACATCTTCTTTCCAACCTGCCCTGCTGATGTCATCCACTATAAGTCGACCATCACTCTTGTAAAAAATCAGACTTATGTCATGGAGCTGTGTGTGTGTGTGTGTGTGTGTGTGTGTGTGTGTGTGTGTGTGTGTGTGTGTGTGTGTGTGTGTGTGTGTGTGTGCTCTTGCTTGAGATTACAGAGAGCATTTGATCTTAGCATGTGGAATACCGTTATTACGATATTGTCCTCAGCAGACGCCGCTGATGTCATCAGCTGTAAAGTGTTGTCTGAGACACTCCAAGATGCACTTGTGCCATGGCAATTGTCTAAAGTACTTAATTCTATAGTTTGTGTACTTAGGTAGGGGTTCTTTTCTCACTGCAGTCAAGTGTGTGTGTGTGTGTGTGTGTGTGTGTGTGTGTGTGTGTGTGTGTGTGTGTATGCGTTTGCACATAGTCTTGCTTGACATTACAGAAGGCATTTTATCTTAGCATGTGGGACACTGTTATTACTATATTGTCCTCAACAGACACTGCTGATGTCATCAGGTATAAAGTGTTGTCTGAGACACTTCAATTCAGACATGTGCCATGGTGCTCGTGTAAAGTTCTGAGTTTTGTAGGCTGTGTACTTAGATAGGTAGGGGTTCTATTCTCACTGCAGTCAACTCTGTGTGTGCGTGCTCTTGCTTGACATTAAAGAAAGCATTTTACACCAGCATGTAGGACACTGTTATTAGAATATTTTCCTCAACAGGCAATGCTGATGCTGATGTCATCAGCTATTTCCGATTTGTGGATATGCAGTGTGTGCATGTGTGTGCGTATGTGTACCAAGGCAGGGTCAGACACTGGCATGGAGGCTAGGCAGATGCCTCATCCTATGTGAAACAACCCGTTGGTCTCTACAGCTGCTGCATGTGTCTGTTGAGGTACATGCAAAAGACAGCATTGTACCCTATTAGTGTTCTGATGAGGTTTGAGTACAGTGCTGTCATACTATCCTAAGATCTGTATATGATGGCATGACTTATGATGTACACAACATACTTTCGATACCAGTGTGCAGACTTGGTGGCTGAAGTTCTGATTGCTATCTACATGTGTTCTCAGTGCTTCATCACTGAGTTTCAGCATACCAGGACTGTTGTTAATGCTGTGATTAACATGGAATTCTACTTTAAAGACAAACAGCACAAAAAATTATACATGTCTGCATTTATTTGTACATCATGTGCCTTTGTCGCCAGTCATTCGTCTGTGTTAGCTCCTCCTGTAGTATGTTATCATCATTGGTGGACTCAACGATTGCACCCAATATGCAAAAATCAGTAAACTTGGTAAGCCAAAAGCCATATACTTTAGACTGAACAGTCAAGTAATAGAGTCCAAACAGTGAAAGGCCAAGCACAGATCTCTGGGGCTTGCAATGCGGTGATAAATCTACTGCTACAGGTTGACTCACCAGCTTTCACTGTATGTGTTCTGTTGGTGATCCAATTGGTTACTCATCTAGTGATGATGGGATTAATTCCCAGGAGGGAGGGTTTCTCAATAATACCTGCATGGGGGATCATGTCAAAACCCTAGGTCCGATCACGATAGGCAATATGCACTGTCATGCCTTCATCCAGGCCTATCACACAGAATCACTGTGCTGTGACAACATCACAGATCACCTATGGCGTGCCTCAGAACATATAACTTCTGGATATGGTTGAATCTGCACTTAAAACACCCTCCACATGGGCTATCTTCCCATAGAAGGGTGTACATCAACATTCACCCATCTCAGTTGGGGGTCAGCACCTGATGCATACATGTATATAGACATCCTGACTCTCCTCAACTTTGAGGTACAGCCACATGTTATTATGGACCTCTTCTAAATACACACTAGTAATGTTCCATCTGTGTGCAACAGATCTGTAAATGCTGGTGAATCAACCTGTTAACATTAAATCATGTCTTTTACATCTGATAGGTGTCCTCAAAGGGGTCATCAAGGGCATGCATGATTACAATAGTAGCATCCTGTGAAATATGACCAAGCCAAGGCATTTGACACAAATCTATATTGCAGTATTCAGACAACACTGTCATATGTGACCATAAACAGCTATATCATCAACTGGGTAGACCAGTGTATCAAATACATTGCACCTCACTCTGTTGAAATGTGTGAAGTGTCCTATATCTCAGGTCCAATAATCAGGTCTGTACATCAGGACTACCTTCTAGGCCCTTTCCTGTCCATTAAGTGATGGACATCACAGAAGACATGCACATACTGGTCCAAACAGCTGTCTGAAGCCCTACAGATTGTGGACAATCATTGACTCCTACTGTGATATAATACAGACAGTATCAACACATACCAAATATTGTTGTCACAGCCATAACAACATCTTCAATGACAAGAAAACATGGAAGGATTTGTTAAGTCAGGTACACAAACACACAACCCAAGTATAACTTAGACATCACACCCTATAATCTGACAAATATGTATGTGACCAGTTTCTTGGGATACATGGTAAGTGGAATGTCCACCAGCATGCGGTCACAGTGCTGAATACTACATTCAGTGTAGCACAAGTATTGGGTATGTAAAGTACATCAACATCAGAGGCCATAATGCCATCATAGTTCTTAGCCTTCATCACGCCAGTAACTGAGTGCAATGCACCCTTCTTCATCTACCTCACTACACATTTTTCAGTGATGTGTAACTGAAGTATAAAACCTTTGTCAGCTTATTGTTCATATCTTGGTATCATTTTTGCAGCATATACATGATTGTCTGATGTCATTTTGCAAGAACACCAAACAAGTTGTTACACCAGATGCATGTGTGATACCTATTCTGCTGAAGCACACACTACATACATAGGCAACATTAATAGCATGTATATAATTTGTGACAGTGTGTACTGTGCCATACATATGTCCCATATATATATGAGCCATATACACACACACATATATATATATATATATATATATATATATATATATATATATATATATATATATGGGATCCATAGTTATGCACGAATGGCAATTTCACCGAAAGTGAAACCGCAGATCATACATTTGCGAAAGTGTTTTTCACTGAAAAAGCACTTTTGGGAAAGTATGATAAAAAATAGGGGAAATCAGTGGGGAATGGCTGTTGCTGAGATTGGAGTACAGTGGGGATAAGGGAAAATTCCCTTTTCCCCACTGTAGTGCAATCTCTGAGTGAGAATATAAAAGTAGGGGGGTCTGGGGGGGTGCAAGGGGGCTTGCCCCCCTTTATAAATGTTAGTTATGTGTTTTTTTGTTTTTTATTTATTTTGTTTGTTTATTTTAGGGACTTTAGCGAAAGTGCTTTTTCGGTTAAAAGCGCTTTCGCTAAAGTGTGTTCGGTAGATGTGGATTTGGACTATTGAACTTTCATTCAATAGTACGAGATCCATAAATATATATATATATATATATATATATATATATATATATATATATATAGATAGATATATATACATAGATAGATATAGATATAGGTAGATAGATATGCCATGCACACCAGGTATAGCAGTGTCCCTCCTGACACCTCCAGCAAATGTTACAGTGCCAGGACAGTGTGCCTGGTTACCTTCCTAGAGTGTCGTTGTATCATAATAGTTGTTCAATTGTGTGTGTGTGTGTGTGTGTGTGTGTGTGTGTGTGTGTGTGTGTGTGTGTGTGTGTGTGTGTGTGTGTGTGTGTGGACTCATCTGTTATCACTCTAAATCACATATGTTATATCAGAGGCATGAGATTACTCTTCTGCTGTACATTAGGTTGGTTTACCTGACCTCTGTCTCTGTGTTCATTTTTACAATTCATCTCTGTGTCCCTATTCAGTACACGCACTTCCCCTGAGTGTTCATTGTATACAGCAGTCCATGTACCATTACAGATCATTTACACAGTTTTAGTACAGAATGCCAGGAATGGAGTGGCACAATACTCTGCACTCTAGATGCACTGCCCTATACTGTGCTTGGACCATGTACTTTGCATTCATACCTCTCAACTGTTCAGATGTACTCCTTATCAAATTTGTGGCTTTCTGCCATATCACTGGGATGATCTTAGGACTGATGTGACTCAATATTGCACACATTTCAGTTCAGACCTCTCAACTGTCCTGATTTTTGCAGAATGTCCAGTTCTTGTGTCATATTTTTGACATTTTTCTCATAAAAATTTGGTTTTCTGGCAAATTATTGGCATGTCATTGTGGACTGAAGTCAGGCAATGACAGACATTTGAGTTTCAAACTTCATGCTCTTCAGATAATTCATGCTACTGTAAAACTTATTAGTGTATCAACTTTCTAGATATTTAAGAACAATATTAGAATTTAGCCCTATTTTTGGCCCTTTGCCCCCCCATTATTTAGGCTTTTGTCCAGATTTCTTGTTCCAAGAGGTTAAGAGATAGTTTTGGGTTTCATTCCACCACATTTGTATGTGCCATCTGTATGTCAGATATGTCCCTATTGCTGGTTAATTGTCCTCACATTATGTTGGCCTTTGTGAAGATGCATTGAATTAACAGATTGACAGCTACCTGTAAAGCCCTGGTGATCATTATGGCATTCCACACAAACCCATATACAGTAGGTGCTCTTCCTTAAACAGAATTGCTAACTATGCTCCTGGCCAGCACTATTGTTGCCAGCCACAAAACCTCACTTAGACATGCCACACCGCATGAATATGCATTGCACGCTGCTAGTCATGCATGAAGCCTACACAGAGTTTATTGAATCCCAAGGATTAAGTATAGGGGAGATTTAATGATTTTATTTGAAAAATACATGTTTTTACACTTGTCAGTACTGAATGACAAGACTAGTTCTTTTGCCCACCAGCTCAAAGACTGTAAATACTAATTTAGATCATCTATATCAGAAGATTTTTTTGTAGTATGTATCCTATTTTCCAATCATCTGTGTACTTATACAACCAAAATCTATTACTCTTATGAAGAGTAGAGAGGACAAAATTAAACAAAATGGGACAAAGTACTGATCCATGAGGGACACCAGTTATCACAAGCAAATATTCAGAACCAATGTTCTGAATCTTTACATACTGTCTTTGACCTAACAACTGCTTCCCGATCCATCTTAGAATATTTTTATTGATTTTATACTTGCATAAACATTTCATAATTATTGTGTGTTGCAAACAATCAATAGCCTTAGCCAATTCCCAAAAAAATAAAGCCAGGGCAAAGACTCAAATCTATAGCAATGGTAATATTCTCATAAAAGCCCACCAGGTCACACAATGAAGATCTCAGTTTTATAAAGCCATGTTGGTCTTTATCTATTACTTCAATGTTGTCTTCAAAATTCATCATAACATTTAAAAGACACCTCTGAAGAAGCTTTCCAAGTAGAGAGCAATCTCTTTGTTTCCAGGATTCTGGGACATTTTCCTTTCTCTAATAAAATATAAAATATAGTAGTGAGATAGGGTATAATCATATGCTTCACTGCCAATAACAAGTTTGCGGGAAGCAAGTCAGGGCCTATTGATGTCATTTCTATTAGCTTAGAAAAGGTTGATAGAAATATTGATGCTTAGTGTTGAGCCTGTCACTGTATAATCACCCAGCGTTCCTGTGTTCTGTGTATCCTGACAAGTTTGTAAATAAAATAAGTTAAATTCATTAGCAATTTTACCAACATCTCTAATAATCTCACCATTGGGAGGAGGTGCCATTACTGAAAAGCAACCATATTCATTATGTTGATTATATATTTATTAAAAGCTTTCTTGTTTGTGGGGTTACAAATTAGTTTACTTTCGAAACAGGCCTTAACCTTTTTTAATTCATTTTTTAAAGCCCTGCAGTTTTTGTTAATTTTCTTCTTATTTGTTTGTGAAGGATAATCTGTAAAAGTTTTATTACTCCATTTTCCTTCTGTACATTTTTATTATATCTTTGTTGTACCAATCAAAAAAAAATGTTGTTGTTTATCACCATAGTTGTAACGCGAGCCTATAACAGTTCTTCAATAATTGTGCAACCGTAGCTACAACCAGAATTAAGAGACAGAGACAACTAATTAGTACTCAATAACCATCTTGGAACACTCTGCAAAGCGTTGTTTTTATATTCATATCACCCCATTGATTTTACTATATAATTCATTATATCTAAAATGAAAGATAGGGATACATGATCAGGTGAACTTAAGGGAAGAAAGGCAGTGACTTTATCAGAAATTTTACAAACAATAAGGTCCAATATATTGGTACGCCCAGTGTTAAATTTAACCAGTTGAGTCATTCCATAACAGTTTAGAATGCTCACAAATTTCCTAGAAAAGTGTGAGCTGGAGGTCAGTGTGCCGCATGTAATTTTAGGTAGCTTAACTCATTAATAAGGATGATTTCTCCCCTTTTATCTAAGCAATCATCCAGATTTCTTAGGTATTGCCAATGACCAGTACTATCTATATTCAGAGAGCAATATGCAAGAATAATAAGCATGTTTTTTTAACAATCTTTCAGCAATTTGAACAATCAGAGTTTCATATATACTTAGGCATGCACTTAATAATGCATAATGCCATTAAATTATGTAACCAAAGGACTATCCTGCCCCCTCTAAAGTTTTGAACTAAACACTCATACTTAACAAATCTTTCAAATGAAAACTAAAGGCATTCCAAGATTCCATAATTGTTATTATTTTATACTTATCTTTGTCAAATAAATTTATCTCATCAAATTTATCTACCAAACTCCTAGAGTTACAAAGATAACATTTTACAAGTTCCATTGTAATTTTGCAAACAGTCCTTGGCTTGGAACCTTGTTTTTTTCTAAAAATTTAGCCATAAAATCTGTACCATAAAAATTTAAATGTAAGTTATCCCATGCATATAACCTAAAGTCCTGGAAACTTTCTTCTCAGTATGTGATTAACTGAATATTTTACAACTCCTCCGTTTTAATATTTTAAAATGTGCATGCTGATTGGCCAGCCCAACCAGCGCACCTGTTGTAAATCCCACAATATACCAATGGAAAAAGGTCCGGTCGCCTGGACTTTTTTCCGTTGGTATAAACTGCCCCAAAACTTTTTTTTTTTTTTTTTTTTTACAAAAAAAAAAGTGAGAGAAAATGGAGCAACGGAGACTTTCTTTACTCCATTGCTTCCGTTTCAAAGCCTTGATGTACTGGGTATGCGTGGGAACGCAAGTCCCATACGCATGCACAGTACATCAAAACGCAGACTCCGTATACCACAACCAGATGGAGAACAGCAATCCACCATTATACAAAGACATTATTTAAGAAAAGTAAGTATTTTTTTTCTTAAGTAATGTCATTGTATAATAGCAATAACCGACTCCGTGGTTGTGGTATATTGAAGATTTACCCACGGTTGCCTTTGTTTAATCACTCGGGCTTCACCCTCATGATTAAACCACACCAACTGTGGGTAAATCTTCAATATACCACACCACGTCATCAGTTATTGCTTAATTATAAACCAGGGAAAGTTCCCTCAGCCAGTTATTATACAGTTTAGTCTTGGTATATCTATAATCATTCCAAGAAGGGGAGGGAACATTTTCTCTCTAAATATACTGTACTCCTTGTCTTTCCAGATACTCAATTATTTTAGTGGTACATCCTTCATATATTTCAATAATGTGCACATCATATGTAGGTTTAACTAGACTTAGTTTTCCTAACAATATAGATATATCTGTAAGTATAAACCAGGTAAGTCAGAAATAGTGTGTGGTTCCTTACCCAGTTTTGAACGCTGGCTTACAACTGGTCTCAAGATACAGTCTCCCTTCATTAAGAGTCTTTAATGCATTTTCGCCTAATCACTCTCATTTTCCAGTCTAACCATTTTTTATTAGGATTCCTTTTAGTTATATTCTTGTCACTAAGATCTTAGTAGGAGAGGCTGCTTCTCCTGAGTTGACAGCTATGAATTCCTGTTATGTAGTTACTATTCTTGGACACACTGTATTAGCAACATCACTCTACTTAACAATAACTTCAAGATATAAACATTCACGTCTAACTAACCTCTTGTGCAAAAGAGAGTGACTTATCTTCAAATAGATGTTCCACTGACTTGTCAAGGTCTTTAACTATAATACCTATTCCCGTTAATTCTTTAGACATATGTAGACAGTCACCATTACTTGTGGAATTACTAATATTTATGCACTTGCCACTAGAATCTTTAGGAGCAATAATATCAATATTTGTGAAATTATTCCTCTTACATTTCAGTGACACATAACTTAGTCTGTTTCTTCCTTTTCGTACCGTTTTCTTCCTTTCCTGCCCCAATTCCAATCATTAATGTATTGAAATATAGTGGAAAAAGCAGTCATGTTACTTTAAGTGCTGCCATTCTTCTTCAACTCCACCTATTTTCTCTGTTTTTTGAGGTGCTAGAAGCCTGGGTAATTCATTGAACTGTTGTGCTTTCTCTCCAGTCAACTTCCAGGTCTTCATCTTTGTCTCTTTTGACCTTAGAGCTTCCTCTCACCACTGATTACAACTGATTTTTTCAACTAGTGGTTTATGCGGTGGGCCGACTCTTTCACTTGGGATGACTTTGCAATAGTTGTTTTTTGTCCTTTCCTTACTAGGAGCAAGTCTACCTGAGTTGTATTTTGGCCACTCTTGCATGTGATCTTGTTTGAAGCAATTTGCCAGACAGAAGTCTAGAAAGGCCTCTCTTTCTTTATTCCTGTTTTTTCACCCACGTGGACCCAGGCAGTCCTCATATCCTGTCCTGTCTGTCCTAATATGTGCATTCAAGTCACGCACTATTAACACCAATTCATATTGTCCTACTTTATCTAGTAGGTCCTGCAACTGCTATCTGACTGCAGTATTTTCTTCACTATCACATCCCTGCTCTGGGGCCTAGTCTTAGATTATGAATTTTGCTCTATCCTTACAATGGAGTCTGTCACTAATTCCATTGACACGTCTAAAGACTCTCCCACACCACTTCTAGGTTGTCCTCCTGAGTAGTATACTCCAGATCCCAAAGCCAAGTGTCTTTTCTGCACTGGCCTTCTATATTGTCTCCTTGTTACATAGGATATCCAGCCTCCTCCTTACCATCACACCATCCATCTCCAAGTTGAATCCTGTCAGTGACAATTCTTACTTCATGTTTATCAGACTGATTGGTTTGCATTCAACTTTCACTCAACCGAGTTATCAAGTAATCCAGGATGGGCAACTGGACATGGGCTGGCCAGTAGCTTATTGACCCATGGATGTTGGGCTTTATGGTGGGCACCCACAAACTGGCCAAGAGGAGCACATACACCCCTCCCACCATTAACACACAGGTCGGAGTAGGCTGTATCACCCATGCCCATATGGTGGCATTACTCAACACAACCAAATCACTTACAGCACAATTATACACCATTAAGTGGATAGCCCTGCCACAGTGTGAGTCTATGATCCATTTTCTGTTATCATGAGCATACTGCGCACTACAGTAGAGTCTCAAAGCTGTTGGTTTATACAATTCTTCCCACTATAAGGCACCATATAGAGTTAGAACTCCATTCTTTTTGTTGAATTTGAGATGGCAACACTCAAAGGAACCCCCACAAAGACACAAGGAGAACATGCAAACTCCTAAGAGGGATTGGCCCAAACTCAGGCTCGAACCTTGTACCTTGTCCATGGGAGGCAGAGATCTTACCCATGATGCCAACTGATTTCTCTTTCAGTGTCTCTGTGATTCAGAAGGTTCAATTGTTTCTAACCAATTCCCCACATGGAATGCATAATTGCACTTAAGAAGTGGCATTAATAGGGATTGCCTTTCTAGAATATATAGTTTGTTTGGTAGCCACTGTCACCTAAGTTTACAATTTTTAAGAAAGTTATTATGAGTTCTTCCTGAGATCATGACATTATAAAAAAAGGATTATGAGCTTCTGCTCAGATCATGAATTTATCATGGTGGAGTCACAGTGTACTTTTGTGATCCTATATTTCCTGCAGCTTCTGGTGAGATGTTCCCTGGCAACCTGGTGTGAGAAGATAGTCCAGATTATAGGTGGTCAACAATGTATCCCATGAAGGTTCGTGCAAATAATACAAGAACCTCAGCCAGAACAGAGATACCAGAATCCAGTGCTAGAGCCAAAGGTAAGAGTGTTTTTGCCAGCAAGTGTTTAATGATTTGATGATTCATGTAGTGTGTTCACCATCAGCTGAAGAAAGACTTTCTATGTATTTTTGTTTTTGTTTGGGTTTATTTCTAATTTGACCTTGATCACCTTGATGAGGGTTTCTGTGCTGCAAAGATAAAGTTCTTATGGGAAAGCTCAAACCTATTTCTCCAGAGGTTCTTTCTGGTAAAGTTGCAGTGACACCAGTGTGTATGCTGCAGGTCTTGTTTTCAAGTTCCAAGTAAGAGCTGGCATTATACTTTCACTTAGATGATTCTAAGATAATTGGAATTATTCACATTAAAACTGAAATAAACACCTCTAGGTCTCAGGTGTATGGAGAGAAATATTTTATAACTTCTAAATGGCAATGTTCCAAGCTGTGAAGAAGCACAAGCCTTGCAATAAATCCAAGTTTATTAGGAATGCACATATATATTTGGTGATTTTATTCCCTGAACCAGGAACTTCATCAAATCTGATTGACATTGCAAAGTAATAAAATATTTCTCTCCATACACATGAGACCTAGCAGTATTTATTTCAACTTTATTGATTCTTGGCTTCTTAAACATCATATGCCAGTAGAATTATTCACATAATTTTAGCTCATCTTCCTTGAATGAACCATGCCAAATTGGGCATACAGCTGCTCATCAATAACGTTGCTCATCATTTTCTCCAGCTACCAGTAGGTGACATACATGTCACCTCTACTGTCACAGGTTTCTGAAGGTATTATTTTGGCACCTTCCTGGGCAAGTCCAGTTGTAGTGGCCATTCCCAGTGCTACCAAGAGTTTGCAGGTAACAGCAGCAGCTGGGGACACCAGTGACTGGAGTATTTGTGGTGGTGTTGATGTAGAAGCCACTCGTGAAGCCTGGGTGGTGGCTGGGATGTTGATCTGAATGCAGCTGCACATATATGTAAAATAAATGTTGAGAAAATTAAGAAAGAATGTTTATAATGATGAGTAGAGCAAGAAAGAGAGTGCTTGAGAGAAAAGTACATATATAGTGAAAACATTAAGGTAAACATAATCTAAATATGACTATTTTACCTGTACAATAATGTAAAGGTCATGAAACCTTCCCTACTGAAACAATGATGCACCAATACACAATTTTTATGGGGGTTGATCCCACAACATTCATCACCTGTAGTATAAAATAAGCCTTTACATGCTGAGCTACATTAGCATTGTAAGACATGCATCCCATGAAACACACACTAATGGAGTGTGTTACACATTTGCAAAATAAAATATTAGCTTCATAGGTTCATAGATAGGTACTAGGCTATCTGCCCGAAGGCATTTATAAGCCTAGTCAGAATGTGTTGGCTTTCGCCGCCCCCTTAGATTAGTTCCCTGTGCCTCTGTCTAGAGAGCCACTGAAGTGATCCCCGGGGTAAACTTTCTGTTTCCCATCCACTCATTAAGGTTTCTTTTGAAGAGTGTTAGCGAAGAGCTCTGCCTAATGTAGATTGGACTCTTGTTCCAAGGCATGGGAAGTCTCTGGGACAGGAATCTATCCCTCCAGCACATCTTATTTATTGTTGTGGTGAGGTTTAGATCCCTAGAGCATGTGGCTTGAGGGGATAAGGTTTTCTTTAGGTGGAGCATGTCCATCAATTCTGGGTTGGACATGGCCTTGTATGTCAGGCAGAGATCACCTGAGTAGGCAGTATGCAACTGAGTACAGCTGAAGTTTCTTCAGTCAAGCTGCATAGGGCATCTGTTTGAGGCCAGTGATCCTCTTGATGAGGTACTTCTGTGGTCTTTCCAACTGTTGCAGGTGTCTTGTAAGGTACATCCCAAATGGGGCGTTGTACTCTACGATGGGTCTGATGAGTGATGAGAAGAGGGGCACAATGACCTCTTTTGATCTGGATGCGAAACCTTTTGTAATTAGGTGGGCCATGTAGAAGAATTTTCTAACCACTTTAGCAATGTGATTATCAAAGGTGAGATTACTATCTATTTGGGTCCCCAGATCCCTTATTATGTCTTCCGTATTTTGGGGACTACCACCTATGTGGTAGTTTGTGGGTACTTTGTTTTTTACAAAGGGGATGACTATGCACCTTTTGGCATTTAGCTTGAGGCCATGATTTTGACATCAGGTATCCGTCTCGGTGAGACCCTTTTGGAGGATGTCTGTGTCAGCCAAGAGTCAATTATAGCCTCTAGTTTGCAGTCATCTATGAACTTGATCAGCCATAGTCCTCCTGTGCTTGCCTGTACCTCTGAGAAGTATATGCCAAACTGGAGGGGTCCTAGGACTAAGCCCTGGAGCATGCCACTTGTAACAAGTTTAGAGTCAGACCTAGCTCCAGCAACTCTCACCATGTGGGTTCTTAGATTCTTGAAATAGCTAAAAATTGCTTGTGGTTAACTTTGGAGTCCTTGGCAATTTTTCTTTCGAAGTTCACCTTGGATGATTTTATGAGGGATCGTAGTTTCTTGGTGATACTGATCAAGGATGTCTTCCCTTCTTGGGATTTTACTCTTTTCTGTAATAGTTTCCTCCTTCTATTGTATAGCTTGTTTATGGCAGGAGTCCACCAGACTGGTTTCCTTTTCTTGGAAGAGTGAGTCTTGGTTTTGCTTGGGATGGCACAATCCATTCATTCTTGTAGGTGCCCGTAAAATGCATTAGTAAAGGATTTTGCAGCTTGTAGCCTCTAAATATCAATCAACCAAATTTTTGGAGGGCCAGAAACTCAGCGCAGCTGAATCTACTATCAAGCCCTTTTCAAAAACCTAGTATACACTCAACTAATGATAAATAATACCTATTTTACTCCTTCCATATTAAATAAATTCAGTTCTAATGTCTCTTCATCATGTTCATGCTGCTCCTTTCCATGAGTGACCTCCTTTCCACAAGTGTTATCCTTCAGCATGGGGGCTTTGAAACTTTCCACCTCGGTCTTAAGTAATGTGAAGTTTGCTTTTGAAAAGTTTTTTCACCGTGGTTTCCTTGTCCAGGGGTGGGGGCGGAATGTGGATATCCAAAGTGATTTGTTTATGGTCAGATCTAACCAGCGAGGGGTTGACCTTCAGTGCAGAACACTAGTTGCCCATGTTGGTGATGACCAGGTCCAATATGATGTCGCCTCTGGTGGGAGTGTTGACCAGTTGAACCAGGGCATTTGAGTTTATAAATTAAAGGAAATGTTGGGCAAGGGAGTTAGTACTTGAGTGGTTCTCCCAGTTAATGTTTGGGTAATTGAAATCATCCAATATTAGGGTGTTTGTTAAGACCTTTATGTTTCCCAGTGTTTCCAGAAATGTGGAATAGGGGTTTTGGGACATGGTGGGTAATCTATAGCAAGTTACAATTTGAATTTCAGTTTTGCCCATTGTTAGTTGCACGTGGATGATCTCTGAAGCATCGTGCTGTGCCACTAACATGGAGGTGTGAGTATCCTTGATAAATATGGATACGCCCCTGTCTTTTGTATTTCGGTTCGGGTTCTGTGGCCGAACTGTATGGTATGAGTTGTAGCCTGGTCATGCTGGGGTGCTGGGGTGCTCTCTGGAGCCTTAAACCAGGTTTCTGTTACTGCACATATATCAATTTTCTCCATACTGAGGAGTGCCTCGAGTGTGTGCATTTTGAGGTTTAGACTTCTGGCATTGAGTAGCATTACCCTCAGTTTTTTGTTACTTGTGTTATTTACGGCGGTGGGTTTGTCTTTTGAGCCTTGCCTAAAAAAGGCACAATGGGGGTGGCAAGAGCCTTGGTTAGAATTCAAAAGCCTAAGGGTGACAGGTGCAAGCCATCTCTAGCGAAGCAGCTTGGCTTGTCGAGCATGTCATCCCAGCTGGACATACACTGTATCCCCTTTGAATGACACCAGAAACTTAGCCAATTGTTGAAATCGAGAATTTTTTTCTTTGTACCATGGTATCATTCTTGGTGAGGGCAGGATGCTACTTAGGGTCAGGGTCATACCGGACTGGGCTACATGATCAGAGAGCTCTTCCATGTTTCTTTTCATGTAGCACAGGGAGGTACGGCTCAGGTCATTCATAGCAACATGGACAACGACAGAGTCAGATTTGTACTTGTTCTCGAGTGACCTGAGTGCTTGTGTTATGTGGCGGATCCTGGCACCCAACAGGCAGCTAACAGTAACCTTCTCCTTATTCAGCCTAGTGAGTGGGACGTCAGTGTACCTGACTGCAGAGTCACCTATTACTAGTAATGTTGGGTATGTTATTTTGCCTTAAGGGCTGTGATTGCATGGCACACTGGTTTTGTGAAGTATGTGTTTCATGGTTTGTGTTGGGGGGGTGGAGGTTGCTTGGATGTTTGCTTTGGAGGTCTCTGTTGCTTTTGCAGATTTTTATTTAGAGCCTCCGAGTATGTTTTCATGTATTTATGTGTGTTTTTTTCTGGTGCTGCTTTAGTGGGTCTATGTGAGACTGGTGGTGTGATTCAAGCATTTCTCTTCTCCTCTTGACTGTCTAATCCAGTCATGGGTTGAGAGATCTTAGCCTCCAGTTTGGCTGTATAATTGCATCTATCGCATGTATTAGTGTTTGGTGGTAGGAGGACAGGGTTGTCTGTGTGCATGAGGCAGTTGTAACATTGCCTCAAAATGCCCAGATTCACCAGTTGGACTGGAGATTACACCTGAAACTGCCCTTTGGATATGCCTGGATAGGTATAGTGAGCTGTTTTACTGAATGGCTGGTAAGGTCGAATAGAGAGCCTTGTCCTTCTGTACAGTACAGGAGGGTCTAGTGCTAGGGTTTATAAGTGTTTGCCATGAGTTTTGAGCAAGTGCCTGGCTGAGAAATGAATGGCTTGAGTGCTTAAGTTGAAAGTTTGTCTAGTTCCAAGGGAAAAATTGAAGAGGAGACTTTGTGGAACTGGGAATAGGTTTATCCTAGCTACCCGGTGCTGCCCAGAGAGCAAAACTGGGCAAATGCAGTATTTATAGCAGGGAAATGAAAGAGATAGAAATTAGCCCAAAATGGCCAATAAACTACTAATTTCTGGGCTGAAACCACTCCTCCAGGGACAGATAGGCTGCTCAAAGCTCCCCGCTCTCACAGGTGAACAGAGAAACTTCCTTCTATCCAAGTAAGGTATGGGCAAACACAGAAATATGTAACACAGACCTGAATTCAGCACTGAAAGAGACAACTGAAAGAGACAACATTCAGCATTGAAAGAGACAACAATATTTAATCCCTAGGAGATTAGAACATGAAACCTTCATCACCTATATCCTGAAAAAAATGCATTTGTATGCCGAGCTGTATAAGCAGTCTAATAAAAGCTTCCACTGGAGCAAACACTAATGTTTGGTATCACAAACTTGCAGCATGAAAACAATACAGAGGGAAAAATGAACCCAGTGACAACATAATTGAAAGGCTGCAGCACCTTTATATGTTGAACTCCATGTATAAGTCCATGGAAGCCCTCATCTACTGCTATCTATATACTTAACCCTACAGTGCTCATGTTCAATACTGAACATGCAATTGAAGTGCCATTTCTGTATAGAGCAAGGTGTAACACTTATCTCCCTTTATGTAAAATATTCTCTGTATGGGCAGTTGTGTTTTTACAAATAGTTAAAATGGCAAATGGCCCAAACTGGTAGATGAAAATAAATTCCTAACGTACATGCTTCATTTTCAGTAAGCTATTAATCTAGCATCTAAGCCACCATAACATTATAAGATAGATACTAAACAAGTACAGTGTGCAATATGACTTACTTATATGGTAAAAAATTATCTACAGTCTATGACATTGCTGCGAAATCATATGTATCCTCAAATAACATACTATTCTGAACAACTGATAATGTGACAACTCTGGGGAAAACACGTACTTCCCTGATTACTGACATGACAACTGACTGGAATGCTAATACTTAAAGCTACACTTCCTGTAACAAGTGTACTCATTCCTGTGCTTCCTGAGGTACTCAAGCCTTTTCCTGGGCAACTGTATATTTTCTCCAATGTGTCTACAACCTGTGGAAAAGACATTGGAGTCCACTAGACATTGCACTGTAGACAGTAGCAGTCTGCACATAGAGATTTAAGCAATGGTTTTCTTAAAGTGCTTAGTTGGTGGATGGTCCCTCCCATGACCTCCCCTCAGTCCAGTAGTTTGGGATCTCTCTGTTTAAAATCATTATAATGGTGGTAGCATTACTCAACATTTTGTGGTATGCATGTGGCATGTGTAACCTCTTGTGCCAGGCTTCTCCAGGCCTCGGTCTTATATGGTGGCCCTGGGTATTCTTTCACAAGGATCCCTGACCTTTAATGTTGATGGAGGAAGTGGAGGAAGATTTTGTACTCCTAGGGGACCACATTAGGGCTGCAAATTCCCTTGCTGCATCCATATTTCCCACTATAATACTTTGCAAAGAAAAATGTTTGCAATCTTTTGGTCACACCCCTTTTTACATATGCCAACTATCACGCAACATCTATCAACTATTTTGCTTGGCTTGTGGTGGAAAAGCCCAATATAAGTAGTATACCATAGTTCACATAGTTGTTTGTGGTGTAAAATATGACAGTCTTGCTTCTTGTTACATGGTTAATAGTAGCGGTTTTACAGTCACATTGATGTGATCCCACACACCCAGAAGCAGCAGGAAGAAATAATTTGGAAGCCTTAAATAGCCATGAGTGAGATGAGTTAATAATTTTTTCCCCCCAGAAGCATGGACATGGGAGTATTGGAAAGAGATGAAAAAGAGAAGTATGCAGTGGGTAGAACATAAATTTAAAACTAAGGAATGAGCATGACAGAGGTTGAGAATGTGGAATAAAACATTTTTTTATGGGTCAGGTGCCCATTTTCTATAAATGAAGAAAAGAAAAGTTGGGGATGGGCATAAGGGAAGTAAAACAGAAGGAAAGAGGATTAGAGTATGTAGCAGGGGAAGCCAGACAAGACTGGCAGTTGGTGTGATAACACAATAAGGTAGGGGGAGCACAATGGCAAAGGAGACATCAGACAAACAGAGAGATAACAATGGTGAGAGATGACTGTACAACAAACAGGGGTCTATACAACAAACGAGGGTGGTCATAAGTGCAAAAGGTAAGGGAACACTGGGATGGGGATGGGATGGGGGTTTGCAATTTCTCTTCCTGCACTCGGTGATCCAGTGGGACCAAAGTTATCAGTCTGTGTTCTTTCAGCACTAGGCCATGCCCTAAATGATGGAGCCAGTGCTGGGCATAGACCCTACTAAGTGAGTTGCCAGAGGAGATTCTCCATGTGGCCTATGTAGGCATTTAAGCTCTTGTCAATGATGTCCCCCACTATGTCTGCTAGCTGCCAATGGGAAACAAAGCTGTCACCTCCACTGGCACTGCTATTGTGGGTACATCTGCATCTGGTGCAATGCTACCTGTACTAGGTGTTAATAGTGGCATAGGAAGTGCAGATGTAACTGTGGTAGGCTGGGGCCCAGATGCTGTGGGTGTTTTTGGTGTTGGTGATGGTGCCACAGTTGTTGCCACCTTTGGAGGGGACAGGCCTTACTTGAGGTTTGGGTGGAGATAAAAAAGTAATAAACCAAATGAATGTATGTTATAGAAAGGATGGTGATAAAGTGGGTGGGAGAAAGAGAAGTGCATACAAAATGAAAAAATAAAGCTAATAAACATTTTTACTTTCATCATCTTGTAGGTACTACACATGAAGGAATAACAAGCACACTTCTCCATTTGCCCAGGCTACTATCAGACACAAAAGAGAGAAGAGATATACTTGTATCCCACAGCCACCTTCCCCAGCAGTCTAAATGACTAGCCTTTAATGAGTTAGGTTGAGCTGTTTAGATGACTCGAGGGAAATTGGTAGTCCAATACACAATAATTGGATGTCTGAGACAAATGTATATATACAAAGGAAAAATGCTGCGTAGACCTGCATTCACCTCGCAGGTATTATAAAGGAATGAAGTAGAAACACACTTCCCAATGACAGTACATAACCAAATGCAGGAATGAAACCTGCAAATGGCTGTAACATGATGAGCTACAGCTACAAATGAGTGAAAACTGTAGTAAAATAGACAATAATATCAAACCGAGTATACTGACAAAAGGGCTGCAAGACAAAACTGTATAACGAAAATATCTACCTTGTATTTTCATCTCTTCTAGTCTTCTAGGTACTATAATGAAACAGGAAACTCAGATCTCAAATTCTATTGCAATACAGCCATCATCACAATGTGGAAGTTAAGCCTTAATATTTTGAGACACTTCTTCAGTTTTGCAAAAGCATTCATGCTCACACACAATAACTCTATTCATGAATCATACTGCTAGCTTTGACCTATGGAAGTTAGCAGAGTAGTGAATGTAATGTCTAAAAGCTGTATTGCATGAAACTCCATCTATTCTAACTGAATACATTCTGAAATTAAAAGCTGTACAGTCTGAATCAGGTATGCTCCCCCTGTCGGACTCTTAGACATTATGTTTTCCTGCTGTGCAGCTGCTTTTTTCCCTCAATAGCTTCAGGGCCTATGGTGAGGAAAACAGCAGTGTGTAAGATCTGTGTATGTGTATGTAACATGAGTAGTGCCTACAGTCCACAGGTTGTCCTTAATCTCTAACCTCATCCTCCTATTTGCATAGGATGTCAGGTTGTCCATACCTCATGTCACCATAATGGTAATGGTACTGTTTCCCCTTGTCTGGGCGGGCAGTGCTTTTGGTGACAGCCTGGGCCAAACTGTACCAGGCCTCAGTCTTATAATGGCAGTCTTAATAGAGCTCCTGCTAAAGCCTCTGGCTGAAGTCTTTCCTGAGTAAGGGAAGAGTGATTCTGGTGTCCTCCCTACACCACCTTTGTGCTCTATAAGGAGCACTACCTTCTCCAGCCATGATGTCTCACCTACAAGAAAAAGAGAAAAATGACGAAAACGTCATGTCCCCACTTATTCTTGGATGCCTCAGCTCATGTACAACAATGGGCATCCATACTCTGAATGAGCAAACATTGAAAATAGGTATAAAGGCCTTTGAAAAGTAGATACAAACCAGTCAAAAATCTGAACACCTGATTAACATAAAATTTGAATATCAGGCAGTACACGACTCTTTCTGCTTCCAGTAGGAATGTTGGATACTAATCAGAAACACATATTTAAAAAATATACAGTGGCAAAATGATGGAAAAGGATAAGCACATTATCAAAGAGGCAGTGTAAAATCTGAAAACTACAATGAACAGTATAGCAAAATTCTACCATACAAGGTAATTTACTTTTGGTTTTGAAAAAGGGAGATGCAAGCTGTGTTTCCTCTTTCTTTAAACTAATGATGCCCTTAGTATGTAGGTCATCTAGTGTGATTTTTTTTGTATACTAGATAGCTTCAAAAATCTTATGTGATAAAGGGATGTCAAAAAATTGTATGAAAGAGAAAACCCAGTATGAAAATAGAGACATATGTCCAAAAATAAGTACATCATGCGCAGGGGGAAATTGGGCCTGAAAATACAAAACAAGGACAGTTGGGAGGTCTGGCGCATATCATTTGCATATCAGATGGTGGCCTAGGCTAAAATATCTACTACTTTATAATGGCTCACAATATTTTTTAAGGGAGAAAGATGGAGCAAGGCATTGCAATAGCTGCATTTACATAAGGCCATATGTGGAATTACTCCTAGAGGAATAGTGTTGACCATAAATGCAAAGTTCTGCCAAAAGGTACACATGTGTGTGAATGACACTGCGTAGAACTGACTGCTATGTTTAGCAAGATATCTCAATGAGCAAATTAAGCATTTCAGACACAATCATGAGTCATTCCATAACTTTCATAATCCTCATGCCCAGGCAGCCAAATCTGCACAATATTTGGGTAAGAGAAGGTGATGATAACCATGACAGTATGACAGATTGTGTAAATCAGCAGCTTGGAAACCTACAATAGGTGAATCTTACTGTCCTTTTCAAGGTTAACTAACTCTCAGCAAGTACATGGTAGGTTCTACTTTTTACAATTTCCTTTTTGTCAAATATGGCTGCTGTTAATTGTTGTAGTATTTATCTACATAATGAAATAACTTTTCAGTACTTTAAAGGGTTCTTGAAAAGTGTATTTAGGGGACAAGGTAATTGTTAGGATGAAGAATTGTTAAGCATAATGGGAAACGCATTCATTAGCACATGTTCAGAACACAATTCAGCATATTCTGTTTGGACTTGTACTATTTGTTTCAATAAAATCATTTGCCTGTAGTATATATTAAACAGATATTTCATGAAAGAATTTTTTTAACCCTGACAGGAAATAGTCATGTCACCCTGTTGAGTCGCAGTGCTATAGGTGTTGTAACACCAGGCACATTTGCTCAGTAATCTTATCTGCCCAACATTACTTAAACAGTATGGATAGAGATATATGACCATCAGACGCATCAACAGCATACCATACTAGCAAGGAGGGAATGGTCGTATAAGGGGTTTTCAAGGCCACTCACAAGTAAGATGTTAATACCAGTGTTTTCTATACCTACAGAGCAATGCCAACAAAAACAGAGTAAGCAAAAATGACTGCAGAATCTTTTGGAAAAACTCTTTGGAACTAAAATTCTCTGATGGAGGGAATTAGGCACTACTCCAGGCTCTCCATCTCCATAAACAACTTCTCTTTGGCCTGAATGATGACAACCATGAATGGAAAGATCTGATGGCAGACATTAATACAGTTAGTTGCCAAGACGATACTTATGGAGTGATGTGGCAGTATCACTCGCATTACACATGCCACTGAATAAAGAGATGTCCACCTGCAACTGGGAGATAGGTCAAAAGATGTTGAGCTAGCTGTCAGGGCTTCTCTCACAGAGGTGGAGGTGTTTCTGGCCTCTTTCAGAGGCAGTCACCCCTTCAGGTGGTCCCACAATGTAGTGCTGGATATTGATGCAGTGCTTGAGCAGCAAACAAAAGTATCTAGTGGAGATGGTCAGGTATGTCTTTCTATGCAAACAGTGCTTTTAAGTCCTCTTAACCACTTAGTCACTACCAAACTCATAAAAGCTGTCTGACCTGTGGTATAAAGGAAGACCAGATTTTCCCTGCATGGCCATCTGCACAAGGCGTGCAATTGCTATATATATATATATATATATATATATATATATATATATATATATATATTTATATTTATATGGTTTACTATCACAATGCTGATGTGCACTTGCACGGCTATGAAGTATTCGAACAACAGATGTTCGAATACTTCATATTTTGGCAGGTGATGTGAGCGAACGTTACCATTGCAAATGGACTGTGCATTCGCAATTCTAACATTCGCTCATGTGAGGGGATCGCGGTACAGTGCGGTTAGGGAAATACATCCCTTTCCTCACTGTAGTGCGATCTCGGAGTTGGAATATTAAGTTGGGGGGGTGCAGGGGGGCTTGCCCCCCTGCATAACTTTGTGTTTAGGCTAGTTAGGTAGGTAGTTACGGGATGGGTGGGAGTGCTGTGTATTGCCGAAAATGTCGCGAGTGACATTTTCGACAATACACAGCTGTTTTCGACATTAGGAAAATTCGGAAATGTTCATTTCCGATGTATAAATTCAAAAATGCAGACAAGTTTTGTTCTGATTTTCGAATTTATGATAGTAAACCTATTTATATATATATATATATATATATATATATATATATATATATATATATATATATATAGTTCCCCTTCACATGACCGAATTTCTGTAAACTCGAAATTCATAAGCCCGAAACCAGAATCTCGAATTTACAAAAACTCGAAAATGGGAAGGGGAACTAAAAAAAAAACAGACACCTTTCTAATGTTTTTGCAGGGGGGCTTCACCCCCCTGCACCCCCCACAACCCCCTACTTCAATATTCCTACTCCGAGATCGCACTACAGCAGAGTACAGGGAAATTGTCTGGTTTGCACTATATGCGAAAGCACAAACCGGAAGATTTACCTGTCCTCCGCTATAGTGCGGTCACGGAACATTTAGATTTAGCTGCGAGGATGCAGGGGGACCTTGCCCCTTGCAAAAAGGTAAGTCAACTCTTTTTTTTTAAGTCCTAAACTTCCCATTCACAATTTTGAGTGAATAGAAGTTCGAGATTCTGAACTCGAGCTTATGGGTTTCGAGCTTCCATTCATTAAATCTTGTGAAGGGGAACCATGTATATATATATATATATATATATATATATATATATATATATATATATATATATAGATACACTAGACAATCTCAACATACTGCAATCTCGAATTTCAGTGTGTCGAGATCGAATAGTGGAAAGTGCAGTTATCTGAAAATACACTATGCCGAATGCGGAAGTGTTGAATCCACAAATTTCGAATCCGCCACTATCGTTGTGTTGCATTCATGACGTGTGATGTGGTTTGTGGATTTATCTGGGGTTTCATGTAAGTGTTGTGTGTTTGAGGATATTGGGTAGGGATCTTAGTGAGTGTGTGTATGTGTGTGCAGTGGTGTTTTTGGTGTGTTTAGTGCAACCTCGGAGTTAGAATATATAAGTAAGGGGGAATGGGGGGGTGCAGGGGGGCTTGCCCCCCTGCTTATAAGTAGGTTAGGTGTATTTGTGTGTTTTGTTATGTTTGTTTAGTTAGGTAGGTGTATGTGTGTGTGATTATGTTCTGGTTTGTGTATGTGTGAATGGTCACGGTTGTGGTATTCGTGGTTATGGGTTTTCGACTATTCAGTCTCGAAATACTGAAATTCGACATTTCTGTGCTTTGAGATTGTATAGTGAATCTATATATATATATATATATATCTATATATATATATATATATATATATATATATATATATATATATATATATATATATATATATATCTTTCTATATATATATATATATATATATATATATATATATATATATATATCTATATATATATATATATATATATATATATATATATATATATATGTGTGTGTGTGTGTGTGTGTGTGTCTACTTCACATAATCGAGCATCCAAATGTTCGACTTTCATGTGGCCGAAACCATATGATCAAACATTTGAATGTTTGAAATTGTGAAAAAAATCTAAACAGTGCTAGCACCCCCCGCTATGTAAATATACCAAGCCTGAGATCACACTACATTACGGTAAAGGGAAATCTTCCTGTTCCGTGCTCTGTGGAGATCCCCATTCAGACCGTTCCAACTTTTAAAAGTTTGATCATATGGTCTCGGCCATTTGAAAGTCGAGCTTTTAAAAGTTTGACCATTTGAAGGGGACCCATATATTTATTCATTTATTATTTATTTATTTATTTCAGTTTGATTACCGGGGAGGTCCACTGGTCTTTGGGGCCCGTTTTCAGTGGAGGCCCGGGGAGAAAAGCTCCACAAAAACAACAGTATTTATTACAAAAGAGTTCAGACAAAAAATAATTTACAAAGATTAAACAGGATTTTAAGAACAGTCTACAGTAGTACAATAATTTACAATGATTAACAGGATTTTACAAACAGTCTACATTAGTAATGTTCGATGGAGATATATATATATATATATATATATATATATATATATATATATAATATGTTATACACATTTTTTAATGTTAATTCATACACCACAGTTTCAAGTATACAGTTGGCGTGGGTCACACTTACACAGAATATTGTGCTTTGCCAGATTCACAGGTGATTCTTTATCTGGCACCAGCACTTTGGAAGTGTCATTGCCTGAATCCATGAATGAGATGCCACAGTCAGGGAGTACAGAGTGTGTGTGTTTGACACAGGAAATGTGACCACTGCATTTTCAACACAGACCATGGACACACATGACACACTCACCACACAGGGAGTACGGGTTACTGGGAAAATTAGCAATCAGGGAAGTTTGGTACTCCTAAGTTGATAGGTCAGAATCTGCCCCTAGTACCCTTGGGTGGAGAGGTGCGTGCAGGGGTGTTGGGTAATGGTGCACACTGGAGATGTGAATTACTGTCCTTCTCCTAAGGTTGGAGTGCCAGTGGCTGCAACTCGGTGAATGTGCAGGGCCATCACAGAGGCATAAGCTAGTACCCCCACAGATATGGCAGAATTCATAAGAGTGATGTAGGATGACCAAAATGACCTATGAGAGCACATGCCTATCATGTGGGATATATTTGATACACTCACTCACATACTGGAATGTGCTATATCCTCTTACATTCACCCGCTAAACACTGCACAGAGTGAAAATGTTTTACACACATGCCAGGGTCATACTGCAGGGCTCTACCAGATGAATCCTGACAGCAAATGCATGACTTTACTAGCCTAAATACATGTTCATCAACATTCCTTGTTTGTGACTTTGCATGGTTGTACCCCTATTGTGCTTCATTTCTGGTTTTCTGATATTTGTCATCAGCTAGGCTTCTATGACATATCCATCATCACCGACAAGCTGCCAATGGAAGAAGTCACCCCCATGCAAAATACTGGTATAGGTCACAGGTGTGTCATATCTGGTAGTCAGGATAACTTCCTGGGTGGCCTGTGCACACATTGTAGGTTATATCCTGTGCACTACAAACCCCTTGGCAGCTGATGAAGTTATATACTTTTCACTTCACATACTTCCTTCACAGTTCATCAGCCAGGGCCTTTATTTGAATATGGGTGCAATATATGATGCTCCCTCTCTCCTCTGTGGTATACAACAGGTGCCACTACAAACAAAATACACAAAACATGAATATATATTTAGAACTGGAAGCAAAAACTAATAAACAAAAACAACAACAAACGCAGCTGCCCAACACTCTAAGGAATCTGTGTTCACTTTACTGGATATAACAACCAGTACCACCACTCAGATAAAGTAGAATTCTCTGTTTAATCACAAAATAAAATACTTCTACACCAAAATAAAAAGCATTCAATATTTGTTATATCCACCAAAGTGAACACAGATTCCTTAGTGCTGGGCAGCTGCATTTGCTGGTTGGTTTTGTTTTTCTTTAGGTGCCACAGCAAAGCATATGACCCACTCAGTCATATTTGTTTTGCAATCAACTCTTCCTAATAATGTGCCTCTTTATCATGTCATTATACAGCCATTAACAAATACTATACCCAAAACTGTGCCTCAGCATTCCCCAGTAGTGGTATGTTCACCTCTGAATCATTCACACCCTTGACCCTACACATGGCAGCTTGTTATATGAAATCACTCTGTAATGTAGAAAAACTTTCTGAATCTGGCCCACTCTTCTTTACTTCCCCAAAGCATAGTCAATTTCTATATAACAAGAACTGGTTTTAGCTGGTCTGAGTCAGTCTTTGTAGGATGTTAGAAGCACAGCTGCACTAAGATTGCAAACTGAACTCTGTGCATGGTCCTCTCATTTGAGATGAAGAGGTTTCACTTTTATTTGCTCTTTAACATCTATATTTCTTGGCATTGATATACAATCAAGGGTTATCACACACTGCAAACTCCTGCAGGACATGAAGCAAAACAATAATAATATGGCCTCTGCTGAATGCCCAAATTCTTGTATGCAACATCTACAGTGCATAGACTATACCAAAATGATAGTTAAGTGTTCTCTTGCGGCAAAAAATACAAAACGTGCTTAATTAGTTTTCATCCTCTGAATATGCAAAATAGCTAATTTTGACTTGAATTCTCTGGAAAACTGTATATATTGCTGTGAAGGCAAGCCTCAATGTGCATATAAATAAAGAATACCATTTCTACTCATTTCACAAATATATTTTCTCAAGTGTAGACATTTCCCTTCTCCCCTGTGCTCAGTTTTACAATTCAACCAGTTCATTTTTAGAATACTCATAGGACTGAAATGTTTTTGATAGTCATTGAGTTTAAGTTAATTACATTACCACATTCATGCAGAACATTCTGTTCATTATATTTCCACTAAAGTGTACATTTATTAAAAGCATAATTTTAAATAATCCTAAATGTAGGCTGGGCTTTTTTTTGCTTAAATTTTTGAAAAAAAAAAACGATTCCACTACTAAAACAGAATATGAAGTAGACAGCTAACTAATGTAGCAGTATGGTAATACAACAGAATTAATCACAACTGTATTGCCAGGCAATTTTAGTGCTTTTTGAAGACCTTCTCTAAATGGACATTTTGAAGAAATGCTCAGAAATCACTTCATGAGCTATTAAGTATGTGGATGAATATACATCAAAGGTCCTTAATGCAAACAAAGACAGAGCAATCACATAACCAAAGGAAAGATTAATTAATCACAGTTTTGCTTTGTTGCAGATCAAAGCTATCATTTGAGCTTACTGTTACAGCTTTTACATATTTTCTTTCCTTGCATTTATGACAATTTTTCTTTTCTTATCTGTGTAGACATTCACTGTGCATAACCAATTTATTTGTTTAGTTATTTTCCTACACTTTATTTCCTTTTCCCAGACTTTTCTAGTATGGAAAACTGAATAGGGCATGTCTCCTTCTTCTCTTTTTTTTTCCCAGTTCCTCCAAGGGCAGCTCACACTGAGTTGCATTCATCATTATGCTACCATCCTGGTCAGCAACACCTTTGATTTGAAGAACTTTGTTTCTGTCTTATTCATCCAGTTAAATGTCTGGTCTCATAAGTTTTGTCACTTTCATTCATTCATACATATGAAAGGCTGCAAAACACCATCTATTTGGAGGCTCTCACCCCCCCCATACACATCTACATGATTCACCACCCCAGCCCACCAGTATTACAAATAACATCCATAAACACACGCACGCACACACACACACACACACACACACACACACACACACACACACACACACACACACACACACGTGTACACATATAGATACATACATATATATTGTATGTGTTATTGCATATGTGTTCCACAAAACAGTGAAAGTCTATGAATGGCATTCACAGACTGTAATCCTCAGTGATTTACCTAAATAAATAAATAAATAAATAAAATTAAAGGACACCTGTCAGTTGGTGTGGCGGTTGAAGGCACTTCACTATCAAAATGTAAAGTTTAGGGTTTGACTCTGAGCAAAGTCACTTAACTAGGCAGTGCCCCTAACTGTGTCATTATGCTCAAATACACATACACACACACACACACACACACACACACACACACACACACACACACACACACACACACACACACACACACAACTGAGAGCTGTGCACTCACTGCAATCCATTTTCCTGGAATGGCATTCTGATTCATTGTTTTAAATGAAGAGGGCATTATGTTACTCAGATCTCTGTTTCTCTCTGCCAGTCTTAAAATGATGTCCTGCAAATGCAGCTATTCAATGCAGATGTTGTGCAAGGTTCTGATAATATTAGGAATGCTGCAGTTTCTTAGGCTGTAGTTCTGATGATGTTAAGGCTTCTGGGGTTGTTTGATGTGTATGGAAGCCTTATTTGTTTTATTTTTATGGCAAAGCTGCCCCCTAGCCAGCACCAGGCCCTAGGCAGCTGCCTAGTTCACTTAGGGCTGGATACAGCTCTGCTGCTACTTCTCTTGGAATGAAACAAATCCCATCTAATGTACAAATCATACCCCTCAGGTTAAATCCCTGTTCTGCCTTCTATAACCTGTGCATTCAAATGAAGAAGGTTCCTTAAAGACTTCATTTTTAAAAATTAAATCATCACATAATATTTCATTATTCAGGAGATAAGAACTCAACTGTCTCCTTCTTACCTCACAGGGAGTCTAAACTTGCATAGTATTCATTTAGAAAAGACCTCTGTACATTTCCCAATCTATTAAGCATTCTTTTTTTTAATGGGTACCATAATAAGTTATCTGTAATGAATACCAGCTGAAGACAGGGTAGTTCATCACTGAAGAGTCTACAGTTGTACATCAAATGGCAACACTCCCCATGACTTCAAACTGCTAAAGTAAATATTATTCATTTAAACACAATGACATTTTTTTAAGTGTTGGTTTCACCAAAGCTTTTTCAGAAATGTTCCAGTTTTCACGTTTATCTGTTTATAAGAGGATTACTATTTACAATATTATTATCATTGACATTCTGGCAATGCATTTTTAAAATTCTTAAACACTGTATCCATATCTCCAAGAGCTTAAGAGAGAATAGGGAGTGTTAGAGATATAGTGAATAAAAGTAGCCAAGTAGCAGAGGTAGTTATGAGAAGGCTTAGGTAGTGAATGGCATCAGTAAGAAAATAGCAAATGGAGAGGTTAAAAATAAATTAGGGAAATAATTATGGTTACTTTTAATCCTTAACAAGGAGTACTATATGGGAGGTCAACTAGGAAAAGCTTGTGAGGCAGTATTAGTAATAAAGATTAGAGAAAATTGATAGCAGGTTAATATTATTTAGGGTATGTCCAGGCAATTTAACTACAGAGTCTGATGTCAGTAGAGCGTTAATTGTTAGATTGGTAGAAATACTATTAAATGAGGATTAATTATCAACTGTGTACTGCTTAGGTGACAAGAGATTATCTGCCTGTAACATGCAAAATTTAATGTAATTAGCCAACAATACAAAATGAGTATTCAGCTTAAAAATAAGAAACTGAGTTGTATTTGTCTTTGAGAAGGCTATGAAATGTTTGGAGAAACGTTACTCATTTTGTTACTCAAAATAGAATCATGTGCAAAGCTTGTCATACTGGGCAAGCCTTTTCCAGAGATTGAAAAGTCAGTAAATCAAACAATCAAAATAGGCTGAATTCGGCGCTGTCCCATACGAATGGCAGGAGAGGTCCAACCAGCATGGCAAAGGAAACTCACAAAACAGCCATCGAAAGTTCCCATATGAGATATGGATACAGGGTCCTAGTATGACCTATCTATGGTTGTGGTTAATTTTGTATATATCAAACAAGCAGGAGCAGGGATCCTTTACAAAACACTATTTATTCTTTAAGTGCGTTAATTTCGATACACTTTTCGTTGAGAACAAACCCAACTTCATCAGAAGATAAAGAAGTAAAACAGGGAACCATGGGCTGTGCAATTAATATATCAGTTGTTAACCACACCCTTCATAGTTCCTAGTTAATTAATTAAGGAAGGGCTCAGTTTTCCTAATGCACAAGCCCACCATAAACAAACATTATTAAAACATTATTAAAACAGTACCCAGGGAAAAAAATGTAAAAGTTAGTGCAAATATATGGACTTGTTAAAACATTTTAAACACATACCAATGTGTTTAAAATATTTTAAAATGTTTTAACAAGTCCATATTTTTGCACTAACGTTTACATTTTTTACCCTGGGTACTGTTTTAATAATGTTTTAATAATGTTTGTTTATGGTGGGCTTGTGCATTAGGAAAACTGAGCCCTTCCTTAATTAATTAACTAGGAACTATGAAGGGTGTGGTTAACAACTGATATATTAATTGCACAGCCCATGGTTCCCTGTTTTACTTCTTTATCGTCTGATGAAGTTGGGTTTGTTCTCAACAAAAAGTGTATCGGAATTAATGCACTTAAAGAATAAATAGTGTTTCATAAAGGATCCCTGCTCCTGCTTGTTTGATTCACAGTTTGACGTTTTCGGTTTTTCAAGTAATTTTGTATATATGTACAGTTTTACTTACCTTACCTATAGTCCTTTTTAGGACTCTCTACAGGTCAATTTTTCATTGTTTATGTATGTTCTTAAATAAGTTTATTAGTAATTCTTTCTACTATTATATTTGTATTCTTTCACTTGTAGGTTTTGGGTGGTTAGGCACAGGGGTAGTTTTGAAGGAATACTGTGCTACCACTACTATTAATGTTACTATTATTTTAGTCCCTTTATTTTCTGTAATCTGATGACATGCTCCCAGAGTTATCCTAAACTTCTAAACTTAATGTCTATTAAACTTCAAATTCACAGTTTCCTTATGAATAATATTTATAATGCTGTACATTGATTCTTGGAATGTTAGAGGGCTTCAGAATAAGTCCAAAAAATCCCTCCTCTTTCATCTACTGTTTAAATCCCAGGCTAATATATGCTACTTACAAGAAACTCACATGGTCAAAGAAGATTGGTCCAAAGAGGAGAAACAAATGGATAAAAAGCATTGTTTCTGCGGGCAATAATTCCAACTCCAAAGGAGTGGCCATTATAATTAAGATTAGTTTCCAGGGGTCTATTTTAGAGGAGAAGTCTGATAAAGATGGTAGATTATGTTACTTCACCTCTCAGCTTCAAAATCTTAATAAACCAATCCTTTTCTTCAATGTATATGGCCCATGCTGCCAACAACACATCTTCATCATACAGATTTATAATATACTTTCTACTTTTCATGACCATTACATCATCATAGGAGGTGACTGGAATGCAGTTATAGATCCCAATACAGATCGCATGGGTAAATCTCCCTCATATAATCTCCAAGCTTCTCTAGCTTTAAAGGATCTGATGCTCGACTTCAACCTTATTGATCCCATATCTTTTGGCCATGATCTAACCAAAGAGGAAATGTATACATATTATTCGAGATGTTACAATACATGGTCACAACTAGACTTCTTCCTAATATCTGATCCTCTCTCGCGTCACAAGACCAATTTTTTCCTAGAACCTAGATTCCTTTCTGATTACTCAAGAATATCACTCAAGCTCAATCTCAATCCTAACCTAATATCCCTATCCCGGTGTAATTAATTGGACATTAAACAACAATTTACTCTCCAATAAAGTTGTAACTCAAATAATCACAGAAACACTATCAGACTTTAATTCTAATCTTATTCATGCACATATCCCACTAGACATTCAATGGGCCGCTTGTAAAGCCTACTTAAGAGGTCTTCTCATTAACAAAGCTTCCTATTACAAAAAACTACATAAAGATAAAGAGCTCAACCTTATCTCGAAGATCTCTGACTTAGAAAAGCAACTCAGGCTTAATCCAGACTCTAGTACCTACAAAGATTTATCAGATTCAAAGAAAGAACTTCTACAACTCCATCTACAAAACCTCTCTTTATCTGAGCAAAAACTTATAGCAACTTACTCAGAGTGGTCACAGATTCCTTCCAAAATTCTAGCGAGAATAATAAAAAATAACCAGACAATTCCTAAAATTACACTCCTACATTTTCAAAACAAAATCTATAAATCAGATATAGAAATAATGCATTTATTCACGTCTTTATACTCAGAGGTTTACTCTAGGAAAGAAGATCCATCTATGAGCAAACACATGGATTGCTTTCTGAATTATATTAAATTTCCTTCCTTAAATGATTCCCAACGCTGTATGCTTTCTGCTCCCTTGAATATTCAGGAAATATTGGACGCTATTGCCAATCTCAAGACAGGTAAATCTCCTGGTCCAGATGGCTTTACATCTGAATTCTATAAAACTTTTAACTTGCTAGTATCTCCTATTCTCCTCAAGGTATTCAACCATATAATAAAAAATGGTATATTGGATCTACACTGGAATACCTCGAAAACTATTCTAATCTTGAAAAATGATAAAGACAAATCTGATCCCCATAACTACCATCCCATCTCATTAATAAATATTGATATTAAGATATTGGCATCTCTTTTGGCAAAAATATTGAAGAAAGTTATGCCCTCTTTAATCTCCATTGAACAGGCTGGCTTTATGTCTTGTAGACATTCATGGGATAATACACTAACATTAGACTCTCTAATTCATCTCACCAAAAAGGAGAAAAACCCGATATATGTATTAATTCTAGATGCATCTAAAGCCTTTGACAGGGTAAATTGGAATTTTCTATTCCAAACCAAGACCCGTCTCAGAATTCCTACCGCCTTCTCTGATATGATCAAAGTTCTATATAATAACACATACACCCATCTATGGATCAACAAAAATCTATCCAAACCCTTAAAGATCATGAATGGCACAAGACAAGGCTGTCCCTTATCCCCTTTTCTTTTCAACATATTTATAGAACCATTTTTCCTGTTTACCGCTCAAAATACCTTCCACACAATTCCTAAAGTTCTAAACACAAAAATTCTACTGTTGGCCTTTGCAGATGATCTAAACCTTTATTTTCAATTTCCTAATACTGATCTCACCAAAATAGTCAATTCGATTAACATATTTTCTAAGGCTTCAGACTACCAGATTAACTTTAAAAAGTCACATATCTTCCCTATAAACCCTATGGGTCACAAACCTAACTATTTCCCTGATTCTCACTTTCAGACGACCTTTGACATTAAGTATCTTGGAGTTCATTTTGCCCATAATCAACTATCTATGTTCCAGAACAACATGCTTAAAACTTGGTCAAAAATTCTACAGGATTTACACAGATGGAAACTAATGAATTTATCCCTTCTATCTAAATCTGGGATAATAAAAATGAATATACTGCCTAGACTTCTCTTTCAATTTAATGCCTCGGACCAGATAATATTTAAGTCTTTCTTAACAACCATCAATAAGGAATTAGTCAAATTCATTTGGTATCCCAAATCAGTCAGAATCTCATACTCTAGATTAATATCTCCTAAGAATAAGGGTGGCCTTAGTCTGCCAAACTTTCAGCTCTGTTATACAATTATTTGTGCTAATAGAATTCTGTTCATCTCGAAACACAATCAGGTAGACTACAACTCCTACCCTACCTGGACCAAGTTATGGTACCAACACATCCTAACCAATAAAATTAACCCTGCTGCTCTCCCCTTTCTCTCACTGGATGTTCTTGACAGTTCTAAATTATCCAATTATCCATTAACTTAAAACATAAAATCAGATCCCTTCAAAATCTACTAAAACTTATCAAACTCGACAGTGTCTTTTCCCTACTCCAACCCATTCACTTAAATCCAAATATCAAAATAAACAATATGTTAATCAATCTTTCTAATTTCCCTCTTATTAAAAATATTATAGTCTGGGATATCCTTAAACATAGTAATGTATCACTCATGAATCTTCGTAAAATCCTCAATCTTAATAACAAATATTTAATTATTCTCCGACAATTACGAGAGCTGGTAACTTCAAAATTTATACTCCTTACAGCTAACAGTCAAGATATCACCAAGACAGAGACAATTATCCAAACTCTGTTGAGCTCGGAGAATATGCTCTCCAAATCATAATAGCTCCTGTCTTCCATAATATATGACTCGAATTGTCTTTTTTCTAGCTATTGGGACAACTACAACTCTCATTTGTCAGAGAAACAAAAACTCTCTGCCATAAAAAATACCTTAGATTTCTCCCCTTTTAAGAAACTCTTTTACACCCAACTAATGATAAATAACAATGCTTACTACACTCCTTCTATTTTAAACAAATTTGACTCAAAGAAATCCCTGTCTTGTCCATGCTGCTCTGCTCCTAAAGCAGACCTGTTTCATGTCCTATGGCCCTGTAACCATACACATAAACTTTGGTCTTCCTTGAAAGTCCGTCTCGAGAAAATGGGATACCATAAATCGACCCTCTCCTGGGAAATAGCAATCCTTCATATTTCTACTACAGATCTTTCCAAACCTGATATACATATATTGATTATTCTCTGTTCGCTCATGAAACTATATATCACTAAAAATTGGACAGATCATACTAAACTTTGTTGGAAAAATTTTAAGGACATGGCTCTCACTCATATTGCTGTACAGAAACTTATCATGAAAAGTCCCAAGAAGGTTGCCCTCTTCAAAAAAGTCTGGGATAAGGCTCTTGACCTCATCCTTAGTGAGTAACAGCCCTAAAACTTTTAATCTGAGTTGAGACATATATTATACCTTATCCTCATTTTATTTCTACTCTCTCTTTGGTAGCACTTTTGTTAACTTTGTAGTATGTTGTATATATTGTATATAATTAGTTAGGTTTTGTTTATATGTTCAGCCTATACGCTTGTATCGTTATATGTATTAACTTCATATCACTGGCTATTTACTTGCTTGTTGTTTTATAGCTTAAACAAATAAAAAGTTTTTTGACAAAAAAAAAAAAATTCTTAAACACTGATTTGTAGCCATCTACATTCTGTTTAATATACATATACATGGATTCATTATACTGCCTAAAGTAGTGATAAGTCTGCTATTATGTACAAGTCTAGCATTAATATATTGCACTTCACCTATTGTATTTTATTTTTTTTTAATCAAAAGCACAATTATATACACATGACAACATAGCTTGAAATGTTTAAACCCATTTATTTCCACATTTGCAAAAAAACATTTTCTATGTCACTACCTGATTTTCTTTTACACAAGCCCCTCTGTACCAATTCACGAAAAAAATCCTAGCTTATACCTAGACAAATATTTATAAAATGCATTTATTTAACCTGATTTAAGGGTTTTAGATAGATATTCCTCAGTTGTCTTCTTATATACTATAGTGGTTTTACTTACATAAAAAAGTCAATATTTACACATAGCTATATCCCAATATCTGTTTGGTAATTAATGAACTGGTTAATTTAGTACTTATTTCCCCTGTCAAAATAAAAATACTTTACTTGGATGACATTGTAAAAACAGCTGCATTATTCGCATGAATACTAGCCCCTTTATCCTGTACAATTAGTATGATTCACCTGTAAGATTATGGTTCCTGCATACTCCATTCTCATTGGTTCTACAGCTTCTAAATGACAATTTTTACCTGGTCACTTAGTACTTGTTTTAGTAATGAATTACTCATTAAAATAATCCACTCTTTATAGATGGCATTTCTTATTATGTATGTCCGGCAGTGTATACAGTTAAAAAAGCTAAACTGTTATCTATTTCCAGAGCATCACCTAAATTAGGAAACATGAAAGGAAAACGTAGGTTTGGCTTTGGACCTGAACACAGTATCTCTAGCAAGCTTTGATGTTGCCATTGCATCTGGGTCATCAAAGAACCACTGTGCAGTTATTCTATGAATCTTCCCTTAAACAATACCTATTTTCTTTCAGCTAGAAGCATTCTCCAATATGTTGCTTTTAAGGTTAGATTAAACACAGCTATACATGGACACTGTTAGTAAGTCCAGGTAATATGCCCATATAGCCCAAGAACCCTGGACAGGTGCTGCAAAATTATTAAAAATATAATCAATTTTTTCCTCTTAGGAAGAAAATACCTGACAGGCATGTGCTCATCAGAGAACCTGAAAAGAGTATTGGGTTGTTTATAGCTGCTTCAGAAAAAGAACAGATATGCTAGCCATTCAGAAAGCTGTTGCCCATCCCCAGCAACACTGGAGAGATACAAAATGCAGAAGAAAAGCAGCTGTCTGAGATGGAAAATCTAAAGGAAATTATATTTTACTTAGATGAAGAAAGAACAGTTTTATGAGTGGAGCTCAGTGATTACAATAGCAGAGTGGCTGCAACACAAAAAGCATACAGATGGCTAAGGTATAAACTAAATGACTTAAGAGAATCTCTCAAGGTCCCATTCAAAGTCCTCAATTTTCCATTAATTTCCATGGCTTATCAAAGGCTTTCTACTTTCTACTTGGTGTATGTATGTGTATTTGTGTGTATTGTGCTAAATGCCTGTCTTGTCTTTTTGTAGTGTTTCTTTTAAAAACAAGCCATTGAATATGCATTTGGGCAGGATCGGGTTAAGAAGCAAGGGTGGGAATAGGATTAAGGTTTGCACACATAAGTGAGGTGGTACAGGGGGTCAATTTTTTTCCTATTTTACTAAATTTATAACTGCTTCCATAAATAATTAAAATATGAGAAAACAACATCACAGTTGTTTTAATTCCTTAACTGACTACACAGGATTAAAGCATATGTACTTTATGGCCTGATTCTAAATATGGCTTTTAAGTCACAAAAGTACAAACATCACAGGTTGTTTCAAATGAAAATATGGATTGTGTATTTCTGCAGGGTTTCTGCCAGTCAGATATGTCTTCATAACCCAACACTATCAATTTGAGCCAAATGCTGATGTTTGTGTAGTGCAGCTTTGCATTCCTAATTGTTTCTGAATGAAATGCTGCAAGTACTGCTGTGACATCCCTCCTCGCGGTCAGCGATCAAGGAGCCTCAATCCTCACCACTGATACCAGTGGAGAACATTCACTGAGAAAAAATAGACACACACAGTATTGTCAGATGCAGCTCTCTGCACCAAATACAATTTCCCTTAAGAGCATACAGGGAATGCACTGTCCAGTCCTGGAGCTGGGCTTTCTCTCCAGACCCCAATTAAGACTCCCCACTGACCGCTACAGAGCTGATTCCTTAACCGGGTGATCCAAGCCAAGTCCTCTACCCTCTCTGTGAAATCAGTGCTCTCAGTGCCCCTGTTCAAAGTAGCTCACACACACACACACACACACACACACACACACACACACACACACACACACACACACACACACACACACACACACGCGCATACCTGGGAAAGGCTGGTGCAGCTTACCCACTCTGACACCTCCACTCAGACTATAAGGTAGATTCACTGCCACCAGAACATCTGAAGCCAGCTACTTTAAGGCGCTTACAAGGGTACTCAATTACACTTTAAAATTAATATTTATACAAATGGAAGTGTTAACCAAGCAGCAAGACTTTCAGGAATGTGGAGATACAGTATCGCTAAATAAATGCAAGCACTCTCAAACGTTAAATATTTTCTAAAAGACCAGACATAATGACAGGTTTAGATATATTTAATAACAAATAACAAAAAAAAAAACATTAAAATACTGAATATCTATTTACAATAAACACCAGAGTTTCAATCACAGGAAAAAAAAAAAAAACACAGCTGGAAAGACTCAGACAGATACAGAAAAAAATTACATTTAGCTAATCTCACTATATTTTTCTGACTGAAGAATTACTATTCCCTATTTACTTACTAAAGCAAGCCAAGGTGAAAGTGAATGAGGGTATTATCAGGTCCCAAAAATAGCATACTGAGTGCTTCTATCACATCTCTCACTAGTACCTAAATACAATTTCAGTACTGGCAACAGAATAACATCACATCTGATCAACGGACTCTGTGGTTCCCACACTACCCCCTCACTAGCAACTGAGCCAGGATTTGGCACAGATGTGATACAATACACACAACTCTGCTAAGGCTTAATACAGCATCTGGAAGCTATAAAACAGCACTTCTACCTTTCCTGCAGAAAGCCTTTTCATAGACATTGCATCTCTGGCTGCATTCAGACCTGTGAGATAGAATCTCTATAGCCTCAACTAAGTCATTTAATTTCAGTCTATTTTCCTTAAGGTTACCTGGGCCAAGCTTATCCCCTTCCCTTCTAGTATCCTCTGTTAAAACATATGCATTTCAGCAGTTACAACAATACATCCTGACATACATGTATATTTATTTTCTGTCCATCAGGACCCAGTTTTGATACATTTTTAACACAAGCAGCTTTACAAATACATTTTAACACAAGCACCTGTACAAATCAACTTGATATTCAAATGACATAAAATTCTTTACAGAACTCTAGCTAGCTATGCCACCATATGTTACACATGGACTGCCCTACTCCCCTTGGCACAGCTGGCACTATCCCACATCATCACAACTGCCTTACATTACTTAGAGCTTCTTTGGCAGTGTCTGTGTATGGCTCACTTTTCTGAGATTGTGCAGCTTCATATTTGTTGCATTTGAATTTACATTTAGAGTATAGAGATGTGGAGGTACATGATGCCCAGAAAAAAAATAATAGTTTTACTTTTAATGAAGTGCTGATATTAGGTAGATAAACCACATATTTTTTATTTTATACTATTTAACAATGGTTAGAACCAGTCATTATGCATATGAGAAAACTGTTGTTGTACAGGTAATGTGTATTCTAAGAGAATTTGCTTAGAGAAATGCCTCCTGAATTTCTAGCTACCTGAAAGAATGAAAACAAATGTTATGTCACACATTTACTTATCAGTAATGAGGCAATAATTGCTTTACTATGATCCTATCCTTTTTTCATCCAGCTCTGAGTTATCATATGGGTTTATGTACTTCTTTCTGTGTCTCTTGTAATGACAATAAAAATAAACTGTAAACAAAGAATATTTGCTATCTATTTAACCACATTAGACAGGTTTCAAGTATCAATATCATTGTGTTTTTGATCATGTGTGCTTTAAAATGAAACTATTCCATAACTAGTATGCAGCATGGTTTTGGAACTTTTAATGCCAATATCAATAGGTGCATCTTGATAAAAGTAAATTTGTGTTATAACATTTGTTTACATCCTTTCAGGCAGCTATCAAATATAAAGATGTGCCAGATTTAAGCATTTTTGATAGGCCTCATTAAGTCCACCTACTTGGTTATATGCTCCAAAGTTGACAGTCAAGGCCCGTAAACCTGATGCCATATTTAAGGTAAAAAAATCAAGACACACACAATCGTTCCCATATTCTGGCATGAAAGTTAATGGTCCCCCAACTAGTTCATATATTTCTGGGATGAATGGTCAAGGCGCACACGTGACGTTTGTCTAGGTTCATCCTACTGATCTAGGCACAGAACAGTGCCTGTTCATATTGTTATTAAAAGTTCCAGATACAAGTGTCAGTATGTGTGTAATTTCAGTGATTACTGAGATTATCATGCATTGTTTACTGAACATTACAAACAATAATATTAACTGTGTTTGTGTGGCTTCTGAAATCCAGTTTAAGACATATTAAAGAGTTAAGATTTGTTTGTGCTCAACAATTTTCCATGTACACGTCTCTAGTAGCACTTATGTTTCTAGGATAGGGACATTTGTTTGAGGAGTCAGGATGTAACTTTGCTTTTCCAAAAGGCTCAGGATATAATCAATAGATGTTAGAATACAACTTTTGCAAGAATCCATTGGAAATGATGAGTTAGAGATGAAAGCTGATACAGTGTTAGTTACCTTGCTGAAGTGTTCCCTCTTTAAGGACTAGTATCTTCCTATTAGTGAATATCTTGCCATGACCACCTCATGCTTTTCATTCTGTTTCACTCATGCTTAAAAAAAGTTTAACCTGCTAATTTAATTTGACATGCTCTCTCAACTCCTTTGCACTCAGCCCATGGCAGTGATATTGGAAAATGTATTGTAAACCTCATTATTTATGTGCTGAAATGAACAGCTTGCTATGTTATAGTTCCAGCTATGGGAGATCATAAAATTATCTCCAGCTGTAGCATGTTCCTAGCATCCTTTCAGTATCTGCCACCTCATTGACACCTAAAAACTAAGGTCAACAGTGTTCATTTCAAAGCTGGTTGTAAAATGTAACTGTAGAGGTGCCAAGGGAACTCAATATTTATTGGGGAAGTGTTTTATTAAAATATAATTTCTGTAAGAGGATGCTATGCCTACTACTTACTAATTGGTTAAGATAATACAGAAAATGTCTAAGTGAGGAGGCAATGGCACCTATATTTGTGTTCTGTTAAGATGTAAATACAGAGTTTTCAAATTATTTGCCAGGTGAGTAGCTGTCTTGTCAAAACCCATCCCTCAGGAGATATCCCCTGATTTATTTACAGCATACCTCTAACCTCTTAGAACAAGAAATCTGGACAAAGCCATTACTAAAAGTGGAACAAAGTTCCAAAAATAGGGACTTTTTTAGATATTGCTCTTACAAACTTAGAAAGTTGATAGAACAACAGGTTTTGCATCAGCATGAATTTTTCTGAAGGGTATGAAGTTGGAAACTCAAATGTTTGTCATTATTTTCTAACTTCAGTCTTTAATGAATTGCCAATAATTTGTCAAAAAAAACACAATTTTATGAAAAATGGACAAAAATTATGAGGCAAAAATCTGGACATTCTGTGAAAATCTGCACAGTTGAGAGGTATGATTGACCTACCTCCTCAGTAAATAATCTACTGTGATGATAAGAAAGATGGAGGCAAAAATGAAGGGCAGGTTAATGTCTCCAATGCAATAGGATTACATTCTACTTATCCAGGTGTTCTTGTACTAAAAAATAGAAGGGGAAATAGAATACCAAAGCAGTTGGATATTGAACACACAGCAAATGGATTTTAATAATTATACAGCTATATATTTTGCAAGAGGAAACTTGCCCACCATGGTGTGATACACTGCATACGTTTTCATAACCCCACTCTGAGCTCATGCTACCTTCAGAAAGGAGTCACTGAAAATGTTATAGTAAGAGCTGTACAGTGATCCATACTCTTGCTGATGATGGTCTATACTGACAAATTTCAAAAATAACTTTGTATTATTCTTTGCATTTGAATCATTGCAGTGTTTGTACATTTGGTATTCTGTTTTATACATTCTTTTTCTGTGTCCCTTCCATGTAGGAGTGTATTTGCTGAATATTATTTATTTAAAGTGAGGCATCATAAAGAGGTATGTCCTAAGAGCTAGTCCTTCATGAGCTTACTCCAGCACAGCATACTTCAGCTGTATTAGTATCTCATATGGTTGGAAAGCTTTTTCTAAAAAGAAATACATTATTTACTGATGATGTTGCAAGACCTGCAGAGGAATAATTCAGAATACTAGGAAAGGGAAAATATATTGTATTTCTTCTAGGATGAGGGAGATACCATTTTAAATGTAGGCAGTCAATAACAAGCTTCTAGAATTACAAATATGACATTGGTCTATAGTAGAAAAAATAATGAAAGTCTCCAATGTCTGCACATTCAAATATGGATGTCAGGAGGAGAACTGTATTGAAAGACAGCAATCAATCATACTTGGAGAAAATATTTGTGGCAGGAAAAGTGTATATTTTTGGATTCCCTGGAAAGATGGATGGAAGTGATGTACAATAATCTACTTCATCCTTTTTGATTTATTTTAACTAGAATGATTGATAAATCTATGTATGATTTTTTATAAGTAGAGCACCCTGTTATATCAGTAATTGAGGGATTACCTAAGATTCTCAAAGACTCTTCAAACCCACCTTTATGTCCAATTGTTTTGGGTGGAGGTTGGGTTATTGAGGCTTCCTCTGTTTTGGTTGAAGAGAAGTTAAAAAGCATTCTTTCATCACTGTCTGTTGTTTTAAAGGATATTCACACTTTTCCCAATAATGTTATGCCTATGTGGACTCAGCGGATGGCATTTTTAGCTATTTACTTGTTAATTTAGATGTTATGAATTTGTTTACTGCCATTCCTAATGGCTATGGTTTAGAAGCGGTGAGGGGCATATTGGTTAATAAGAGTGTTTATACTACTAATACTGTCATTGTCATTTGCTCCTTACTGGAGATCAACTTAGAGAACAATGATTTTATATATGCTGGTGACTTTTGTTTGCAGAAATGGGCAGTGGCTATGGGTACCCATATACAAAATTCTTATGCAAATTTGGTTGTGAGTGAATGGGAAGAAAGATTTGTTTTTGGAGCAGATTTTTACAATGGATACAGCAGGTTTTATTGTTGTTTGGTTAACATGTTTGTTTTATGGATGGGAAACTAAAGAAGAGCTTGATGCTTTTATTACTTATTTGGAAAGTACTACAGATTTTTTGCATTTTACCAGACATGCCTCTAGTGATAGTTTGGCTTTTTAGATGTAAGATTTACCTTAGATTCATCAGGTAAAATAAATACATCTTTATATCACAGGGATTTCTGAAAAAATAGTTTGTTAGTTCATGAGAGCATGCACCCGAGACACATTTATAAAAATGTGTAAAAGGACAATTCATGAGAGCCTCTAGTTTATGCACTCGTGAAGATGATTTTGAGAGAACCATAGGCCTGATGCATGAACAGTTTTCACAAGAAGGCTGTGAAGACTGGTAGAGATGCATGAAGGCTGCCAGCCTAGCCAGATAGAATTGTGCAGATAATTCTATCATTTGTAAATATGAATGTTGAACTTAAAACAATGTGGCAACATTGCCAACTGCTGTAAAGAAAGCTAAGTCAAGCATTTCTTATTAGTCCTTTGAAATTAAAATTATTTTATCACTGCCTTTGATGTTTTACAAGTCAGCTCCAGTCCAGCTAGATGAAGGCTTCCTGCCTATTGTTTTAAGTCTAAGGTTAATGACCAGAATTTACATATGGAATGTCCTTTATTGTTCTAAGTATAAAAGAATGTAAATGCAGTTTCTGTCAGCCTGGGGACACCAGGAACGTGTAAAAGATGATGTAATGTTTAGCAGGACTGCAGTTTCAATGTAAACAGTGAGAACCAGAGATTATTAAACATTTTGTCTGGACATCCAACTCAACACTGCCTTATGCGCTCTTTATGTAAGTAGTATGTTAGAACTGTGTTTTCTCCTAGAAGTAGCAAGGAATTAGAAAAGATTAGGCTAAGTGGTTTTCTATGATGTCAGAACTGTAATACTCATTTATTTTAAGTATTTATGTGTGATCTCTGAACTTTTGACTAGCACTGTATAGTAGAAGGTATTGTCTTGTGGTTTTAATTATTTATTATTAAATATTGTAAAACCTTTTAACTGTGGATGGTTTGTGTAGAGATAATTTAAGCTCTTTAGAGTACTTGTATGCCTTTGGTAAAATTGTACAAATCCACTCCTATAGCTTTAGCCCTGGGCTATACTACTAATTGGATAATAATATTGCACAGTAATAATTGGACACCCTTTTAAGGGCCTTTAAGTAGCTAATAAATATTAGCTGAGTGGTGGCAGTAATTACTACCATATAGTCTGGGAAAAAGAGGACACACCTGGAGAACCTGTGCCAGCCTTTCCCAGAAGTGTCTGTGTGGATGTGCAAACTCTTATATCAAAGTGTGTGTGTCTGTGTGTGTCAGCTGCTTAGGCAGGGACACAAAGCACTGGTTGGACAGAGAGGGGGTTGGAGATTTTAGCTTGCCCAGCTAGGCTGAGATCTGGACCCTATAGCTGTGCCAGTGAGGAGTCTTACTGGGGACGTGGGGAGCAAGGGAGCGACCAGCCCCAGACTGAATGTGATCTCTATGTGCTCTTAAGGGAAATTGCACTTTGCTGTGTGTATTTGTTATCCTTTCCTCATATATGAGATGCCCTCTCTGGTGTTAGTGGTGAGGATTGAGGGTCCTTGATTGCTGGGCCAGGGCACGGGCATCACATAATAATTGGTGGCAGTGGTTGGGATATCCACACATTTGTGTTTGGCAGTGGTGGGATATCCACATCACATATTAATCAGCTGTCAAATACTAATTGGCTTGTAGTGGGGTGTGTAGAGTGAATTCTGTAGCTTGTGCATAGTGAGCTTTGAAGGTGTTTTTGTACTCTAAAACAGCCACACAGTGAATACTCAGATTTCAGATCACAGTTGTTTTATTTCTTTTGTTAGCTTAGGTAGCCTGGGTGAGCAGGCAGCATGTCAGCAGAGGAGTATGGAAAGCTGACTAGGAGCCAACTGGCGGAGATGTGCCAGTCTAGGAGAATGGTGCATGGAAACTTGACTAAGGCAGACCTAATTGCAGCCTTGGTTACAGCTGCATCAGAAAACAGCAGCCAGGAGGACAATCAGACTGGCAGTGGAGATATAATTCCCTTGGAGAATGGACAGCTCAGCCTTTCTGCAGCGGACTTAAAAATCCAGCTGGAGCTAAAGAGACTTGAGTTGGAGGCCAGGCATGTGGAATTAGAAGCAAATGAGAGACTGTGACATTTGCAGGCTAAGGAGAATGAGAAACTGTTATGTCTGCAAGCTGAGGAAAAAGAAAAGCAGAGGCAGCATAAGAAGGAGATGCTGACTCTTCACCAGAGTCATGGAGATAATGGGGAAGGGAATAACTGGACACCAGAAGCACAAAAGGTCAGTAAATTTCTTCCACAAGTTTAAAGAGTGGGATAATTTTGATAGTTTTTTTCATATGTTTCAGAGAGTATGTAAACAGTATGAAGTTGACCAAGGGCTCTAAGTACAGTTCCTGACCACCTTACTCCATGGTAAAGCTGTAACTGCTTTAGCTAAAATGTCTGACGTTGCATGTTTTGATTATACTGCTGTTAAGAAATGTCTTTTAGAACTGTTTAAGCTAACACCTGAAATGTATAGGAAAAAGTTTTGTGAGCATAGATGCAAGGAAGATGAAAATGTGTATGAATATGTTGCTGAATTGAGCACTTATTTCCATAGGTGGGTCAGTGGATGTCAGGTCACCACTTTTGAAGGGCTGGCAGATCTTTTGGTGAGGGAACAAGCCCTTAGCACTTTGCCTGAGGACATAAGGATCTGGTTAGCTGATAGACAACAATGTGCTACTTCAGATAAGTTGGAGAAGGAGGGAGACCTATACCTGGTAAACAGGGCAGCCCTGCACAGGAAGGGGACCCTCCAGTACTGCTCATGGGTCTAAAGGAACCCATGGTGGGCAGCACAGACTGCCACAACAGAATCTGCCAGTAGCAGGGGAAGCCACTAGTCCAAGTACACATCCAGGACCTAGGGTGAAATGTTTTGAATGCAACCAGTGGGGCCATGTGGCATACAGGTGTCCATGGAGGCAAGGTGGGCAACCAAAGGTGAGGGAGCCAGTAAGTGGGAAAGACAAAATGCCAATAGTAGGTTGTCTTGAGACAACAGGGGCATGGAACTACCATCCTGCAGATGTTCTGATAGGGAAGTATTTGGATGAGGCAGTACCATGTGCTTATGCAGTTACACACGGTCAGGCTAGGAGACAAGCATGAGGGTCTGGTAGCCCGGGGGAGACACAGACAGATTACATACTTGCAGCCAGGACTGGTGAGGTGGTTACTTCAAGGAGTGAGCTATGCTGTAGCAGTGAGACTGAAGGTGAGCCACAGCTGCTTGTGGGTACTGATGTTCCCTTGGACAGAGTGACTGCAAAGGTAGAGGTGAGTAGTAGTACCAAGGCTGACAGTAACGCAACACTGTCAGAGGTTGCCAGACTTCCTGTGGAAGGGGAGCTGAGAAGGGTTACAAGGAGAGAATTGAGACAGGCTCAGCTCTCAGACCCTACACTGCAAGGCCTGAGGCAGCTAGCTAGGGAGGCACCTGATTCTCAAGGAAAGGTGGAATCTGTATACTGGGACAAAAGGTTACTACACAGAGACTGGACCCCTGAGGAAGGGCTAGAAGGTGAGAGAGTACAGCAGTTGTTGGTGCTTAGAACCTGCTGTCTGGCACTTCTAGCCATAGCCCATGATATTCCCTTTACAGTTCATTTGGGCATCAAACGTGCAAAGAGGCGTATTATTCAGAACTTCTGTTGACCTGGACCTCCTTTGATGCCTTTGCCTGTGATTAAGAAGCCATTTCAGAGGGTAGCTATTGATATTGTGGGTCCTCTGCGTACACCAAGTTCCACAGGGAAAAAGTATATCCTAGTGGTAGTGGATTATGCTACACAATAACCTGAGGCAGTGGCTTTGTCCTCCATTGAGGCAGAGAGGGTGGCAAATGCTTTGTTAGAGATTTTCAGCAGGGTAGGTTTCCCAAAAGAAATGACCAAGGTGCCATTTTCATGTCAGACCTGCTGGCTTGTCTGTGGAAATCCTGTGGGGTGAAGCAAATGATGACAACGCCTTACCATCCCCAGACTAATGGTCTTGTTGAGAGGTTAAACTCTACAATCAAGTCCATGCTACGGGCATTTGCATATCAGTTTAAGAGGGAGTGGGACAAATATTTGCCCCATCTGTTGTTTGCTTACAGAGAACTTCCCCAGGAATCCAAATGTTTTTCACCCTTTGAGTTGCTGTATGGGCATAGGGTAAGGGGACCTCTAGATTTAATTCGAGAAGAGTGGGAAGGTGAGTGTGAGTCTTACAAGGATTCTGTTGTGGCATACATCCTAAACCTCAGGACAAGGCTCAGGGAACTCATGGGCTTGGCCCAGGAGAATCTGGCCGAAGCCCAACAGAAAAAGGTGCGGTATGGCAGGAAAGCTCGAGCTAGAGAGCATGCTGTGGGGCAGCAGGTAATGGTTCTCATTCCTGTTAGACACAACAAGCTGCAAGCAGCTTGGGAGGGACCCTACAAGGTTGTAAGAAAGGTAAGTGATGTTAACTACATGGTGGAAATGCTAGGCAGATGGCGGGGGCACAAATTGTACCATGTTAACATGATGAAGCCTTACCATGATAGGGTGGCCTTTGTGTTGAGTATTTGCAGTGGATTGCAGGAGGAGTATAAGGCAGATCTGGGGACTGATCTCCTCAGTGAGGCTCGGTCTGACACCTCAATGGAAGGGGTAGCAATGCCCCAGCAGCTATCTCCTACCCAGGTTTGAGAAATCCGAGCAGTGTTGCAGGAATTTGGGGACATGTTCACTACTAAACCAGGATGCACCCACTTAGTGCAGCACCAGGTGGATACAGAACCCCAAAGGTCTATTAGGCAGTCCCCTTATCGGGTGCCTGAGAGAGTCAGACAGACCCTGAGGGAAGAGGTACAGGAGACGTTGGAATTAGGGGTGATTCAAGAGTCCAACAGTCCCTGGGCCTCTCCAGTGGTGCTGGTGCCAAAGAAGGATGGCAGCACCAGGTTCTGTGTGAACTACAGGAAATTAAATAGTCACACAGAGTCTTATGCTTACCCCATGCCTAGGACAGATGAGGCCCTAGAGCAGCTGGGTGGGGCTAAGTATCTTACAACCATTGCTCTTACCAAGGGTTACTGGCAGGTGCCCTTAACTCCCAGTGCTAGAGAGAAGTTAGCCTTTGTGACTCCTTTTGGCTTGTATGAGTTCGCAAAGATGCCCTTTGGGATGAAGAATGCCCCAGCAACTTTCCAGAGGCTGACAGATAATATCCTAGCAGGAGCAGTAGGGTTTGCCCTTGCTTACCTAGATGATATTGCCATCTACAGCCATTCCTGGCCAGAGCACCTTCAGCATGTCAATGAGCTGCTGGGCAGACTACAGAGGGTAGGGTTGACCATTAAGCAAAGCAAATGTCAGGTGGGTATGGCAGAGGTCTCCTACTTAGGACATAGTGTGGAGAGTGGTGAGATAAGGCCAGAACCTGCCAAAGTGGAAGCCATTCATGCATGGCCTGCACTTGTTACTAAAAAGCAGATGAGGGCATTTTTAGGGACAGCAGGGTACTACAGAAATTCTGTCCCCAGTTATAGTACCATAGCTGTTCCCCTCACAGACCTGACAAGGAAGAAAAGACCAGATAAGGTAGTATGGACCCCAGCATGTGAGCAAGCATTCCAGAAGCTTAAAAAAGCTTTGGGAGGATCCCCTGTGTTAGCCAGTCTAGATTACAGCAAATAATTTGTTGTGCAGGTGGATGCTTCGAACCATGGGGTGGGGGCTGTACTTAGCCAGATTTCTTTGGAGGGGGAAGAGCACCCAGTGGTTTATCTCAGTTGTAGGCTCTAACCCAGGGAGGAATGCTATGCAGCTGTAGAGAAGGAATGTCTGGCCATAGTGTGGGCACTGCAGAAACTTCAGCCTTATCTGTACGGAAGGAAATTCACTGTTATGACAGATCACAACCCCCTAACATGGTTAAACAGAGCCAGTCAGCACAATGCCAAGTTGCTAAGATGGAGCCTGGGGTTGCAAGTATATGATATGTCAGTGCAGCACTGCAGAGGGAGTGGCAATGCCAGTGCAGATGGGCTCTCAAGACAGGAAATGACTATAGACCTGACCCTCTGAAGTGGCATTTCACAAGGGTCACTTGAAAAACTGGCTTGAGTTCTCTGGGGGGGTAGGGGTGAAGACTGGTAGAGATTGGTGAACGTTGCCAGCCTAGCCCGATAGAATTGTGCAGATAATTCTATCATTTGTAAATATGAATGTTGAACTTAAAACAATGTGACAACATTGCCATCTGCTGTAAAGAAAGCTAAGGCAAGCATTTCTTGTTTGTCCTTTGAATTTAAAATTATTTCATCACTGCCTTTGATGTTTTACAAGTCGGTTGCAGTCCGGCTAGATGAAGGCTTCCTGCCTATTGTTTTAAGGCTAAAGTTAATGACCAGAATTTACATGTGGAATGTCCTTTATTGCTCTAAGTGTAAAATAATGTAAATGCAGTTTCTGTCAGCCTTGGGAACACCAAGAACGTGTAAAAGATGATGTAATGTTTAGCAGGACTGCAGTTTCAGTTTAAATAGTGAGAACTAGATATTATTAAGCATTTTTGTCTGGACATCCAACTTAGCACTGCCTTATGCTCTCTTTATGTAAGTAGTACATTAGAACTGTGTTTTCTCCTAGAAGTAGCTAAGAATTAGAAAAGATTAGACTAAGTGTTTTTCGATGATGTCAGAACAGTACTACTGATTTATTTTAAGTATTTCTGTATGATCTCTGAACTTTTTTTTTTCAAAACAAGTTTATTGTTTTAACATATAAGAGAAATATCATAACAATTTTATACAAATAATTAAAAATAGGTATTATTATAATATTCAACAAAACAACTAAAGTATTTACAAAGACATCCACTACAATCAGATCAATTAATTAAACTAAAATACTGTGCTATTGAAATTAGAATTTTTTTAACAAATTTTGTAAATTATCCCATACAATAAAATGTGATGTTTTTCTAGTTGTTCTCATTCTAATTGTGCTTATTTCCATATGACACATTATATTCATAACATTTTTAAATTCATTGAACGAAGGAGGTGTATCTGAAATCCAATTTCTAGTTATTATTTTCCTAACCACTGCTAGGATAGACCATAACAAGGGAAGCTTAATCTTTTAACACATTGAGGTACAGGTGTGTTGAATAATATAAGAGACTTAGAAATAATGAAATTATCTGTAAAAAGAGCCTGCAAAATTCATTAATTGACTTCCAGTATTCTTTCAACTTCATACAGTCATAAAACATATGAGCCCAGTCAGCATTAATTTCTACATTACATCTCTTACATAGATTATCTTTATTATTAATTTTATTCATCATCAAAGGTGTATAAAAGATCTATGTAAAAATTTCCATGTATAAAGTCTCCAGACAATGGAAGATGTAGTTCTATAAGCAGATTCCAATATATATTGTTTATCTTGTTGAGTTGGTGGGTCCCCATTAATAGAGGTGAAATAATTCCAGTATGAATCTACATTGTAAAAAGTTTCTTGTCTGATAATTTTATGTATATATGGAAGTTTACCTTTATCAGAAACTTTATGCTGTAAATTTATTATCAAGTAATCAATCAGTTTTGGAATAGATTCTTTAACTGTTATAGACATTAGATCTATTCTATCAATGAGATGTTGTCTAAAGATCTGAACCTCTAACCAGCAAGTTTCTCTTAGATCAAATTCTTGTTTTAAGAAATCTAGATTTTTAACTTTATTATCAGATATCAGCTGATACCAGTACTTTAGATTATTATCTATAGCTAAATGAGCTCCTTCAGAAGTAGATGACATAAGCATACCCTGAGTATAAATTATAGGGAATACAATAAAATTCCATTCCCTATACTTAGGGTGCATGAATATAAAGTTACGATAACTAATAATAATAATATTTAATGGGTAACAGACCATATGTTTAGGTGTAATAGGTGAAGTACAAAATTCCTTTAGCAACCACAACATGGAGTTATTTATAATCATATTTTTATGTGTTAAGGAGATTTTCATGAAGTGCATACTAATTAGCTCCCAATAATCTTTCCATTTTGCGAGATATGACCGATCTATTAATAAAGTAATAACTTTTATAATAGAAGAGATAATATATAAATTAAAGTCTGGAAAAGAAATACCCCCTTGAGACCAGCTATTAGTATGTTTCTTTAATGCAATCCTAGGTCTATTAGGTGCCCATAAGAAATTTAACATTAGTGTATTCAGTTTCTTGATAGTTATTTTTGTAGGTGAAAGTATTATTGATTGTATTAAGTATAAAATCTTGGGGAATATTATCATTTTAATAATTGTAAGTCTCTCCTCCATAGTAAAAACATATTATTCCAGGTATTAAAAGATTTTGTATATTAAGAAAACAGGTATTATAGTTATTATATATAATAGATTTAATATCTTTAGATAGTATTATACCTAAATAAGTTATCTGACCTGAGTTGGGTACATATTTAGTAAAATCACTAATGAGAGTATTTTTTCGTGTATATATAGGTAGTATTTTAGTTTTTCTTCATTGAATATTAAACCAGAAATACTTTTAAAATTCATCATTTTATCAAATAAAGACTGCATAGAAGAATTAGATCCTGCTGATGTAATTAGAACATCATCTGCACAAAGTTGAATTTTTGATGTTGTATTTTCTTCTATTTCAAAACCCTCTATGTCAGTACTGTTTCTAATCAAATTTGCCCAAGGCTCCATTACTAAAGTGAATAATAGTGGAGAAAGTGGACATCCTTGCTTTGTACCTTTAAGAATGGGTATTTTTTGTGAAACATATGTTCCTACCTTAATATAAGCCAGCGTTCCTTTGTATAAATGCTCAATTAAATTTACAAATGCATCAGAGAAATTTGTGCATTTCAGTAAGGTAAACAGATAGTCCCAACTTACTGAATCAAATGCTGAACCTATATCAAGACTAATAAGTGTTAAATCTTTCTTTTTCCTATTTGCAAAATCAATTAATGTTAAAGTTCTTCTTATATTATCAAAAGTATTTCTATTTACAATGAAGCCCGTCTGATCTATGTCTATAATGCCGGGATAATTGTCTTCAATCTATCAGCAAAAATACTCATAAACATTTTATAATCAACATTAAGTAATGAGATGGGTCGATATGAAGAACATCTAGTTGGATCTTTATTAGGTTTTAAAATTGGTGAAATAAATGTATATTGCCAAGATGGGGGTTATTAACTCAGTTTGGGCCAGAATAAAACCTTATGTATTAATGAATATGTAGTTTTAGAAAGGATTTTATATATCTCTGGTATAATACCATCATTACCCGGTGCTTTGTTTGATTTAAGCTTATTTATTTGTGTAATAACTTCTGTATATGAAATACTCTTGTCCAATAGTTTAATCTGTTGTTTATTAAGCTTTCTATTCATGTTTGTGGTTATAAACTCCTTTATTTTATCTTTAGGTTCCATGTTAATGTTGTTATGATTAATCTTGTGAAAGTGATTTCTAAATTCATCCAGTATTTCTGGTATACTAGAAACATTCTTCTTTTTCCTTAGAGAAAAGATTTCTTTGATATGGTTTTGTTTATTCAATCTTTTTGTTTTATTTTTAAGTCTATGTAAGTATTTGGGACTTATTGAATAAGACAAAAACTTGTATTTCTCTAAAGTTATTTTAACTTTATGAGTTAAAATTTCTTTGTATTTCTCATTTAGTTTGTTTATTTATTCAATAACTTTCTTGTCCATAATATTTTCTTTATTATTATGTTTATAAGAGTCTAGTTTACTTTGAATATCTAACGATTCCTTATCCCAAGATTTCCTTTTGTTAATATACCATCTGATACTTTGTCCATATAGATATGATTTTAAGGCATCCCAAACATAGACAATGGAGACTTCAGGAGTATTATTTATGTCTAGAAAATGTTGTACTTCTGAAAGTATATATTCTTTATAGTCTTTTAGCTGAGTTAAGTATGCTGGTATCCTTTTGATCTGAACATTATGAGTATTTTTTATCATGAATTCGAAAACAATTGAGTTATGATCAGATATAGGACATGAAATGATTTTGGAATTAATTAAATCTGTTACCATCTGGTTAGAAATAAAGACCCTATCTATTTTTGAATAAGTTTTGTATCTGTTAGAAAAAAGGTGTATGGTAATGATTTTGACTCTATCTGATTATTAATATCATTCAAATGATAAGAATTAGCAAAATCATTTAAATGTTTTGCATTAGATGTAATTCTTCTTTTCTTTATAGTGGTAGTATCACTTTCATGTAGTATACAATTAAAATCACCAGCTAAAATAATATCCCCTACAGAGAATGATATGATCTTATCAATATGATGTTTCACTGTATTAATACCAATTCCAGGTATCCAATATACATTAATTAAAGTGTAAGTCTTCCCATTAATTTGTATTGTAACCATACAAAACATTCCTTTGTCATCCTGATAAGACTTAATGGTTTTAGGAATGGGCATACTTTTATTCCATAAAATAGCCACTCCTCTTTTTTTCTGAGTGTGCTCTGAAGTAACCAATACTGTATACTTATTAGTGGCTGGTTTATCAATATCTTTTTTCAAGAGATGGGTTTCTTGCAAGAAGACTAGATTGGCCTTGTGTAGATTAATGTATCTTATTAGGCTTGCCCTTTTACACGGATTATTCAATCCATTAATGTTTAAAGAAATTCCTTTTAAAGATGTCATTTGGCATTTTTAAAACTCAAGAATCTTATGATCGAAATAACAAATAACAAGATAAATAATGTTACATCTCCTCTTTTAGGTGTACCTTTAAACATAGCTGTATTTATTAAATCTCTTATGGGATTTTGTATAGGATTCAATTTTGTTTGTAGTGACAATGAGTGTACAAAATATATTGTGGATGTCAAAACTATATACATATAACAATGAACAAGTGAAAATAATGTAAGGATTAAACCTTGCATCCCGCCTGGAGTTGAAAACTCCAACTTAGAGCAGTATTTACTACTCAAGTTAACCCCTACCCTAAGCAGCAGTACCTCAGCTACCACCTTATCAATTTAATACTAGTTATATTTAACTGAGGTTAACAGTTTTCAATTCAATTATCTATCAAGACAAAACTACACATTTGGTAAAACAGCATCATATAAACTAAAATAAACTTTTTTTTTTTTTTTTTTTAAAAACTGTTCATACTATTATATAGATCTATGTAATATATAACACTTGTATTCTAATAGCATTCAAATAATCTTAATGTTAGAAATCAAGAGGAGAGAAAATTATGTTCTAACATTCATTTAAATCAAAAACTTTGGCTAATATGATTCAGACATTACATGCATTAAGATGCATCTATTTTCTGTCATGTGAATTCTATCAACAGCTTCCAAAAAATCTTGAATTGTTTGTATATGAGCATTTACTTAAACTCATTATTGTCAATAGAGTAAAATATTGTATTCATAAAATTATTATAAATCATATTGCATAGTTATGCAGATTCTCAGAAACACCTGCGTTATTACCTAAAAAAAAAAGCCATCACACACATAAACACAGACACACACACATACATATACACACACACATATACACACACACACATACCCACACACACACACACACACACACACACACACACACACACACACACACACACACACACACACACACATACATATACACATACACATATATACATACATACACACACACACACACACACACACACACACACACACACACACACACACACACACACACACACACACACATATATACACATATATCTGATCTCACTGAGCCATGCCCTGCAGAGCACCATCCCACTTGCCGTCCCCAGAACAAATCTGTCCGCTTCACACAAAATAATGCACAGCAAACACACACTAGCAACCAGATTTTACAATCATGCTAACCTACTGCTTTAAAATATATCACATGACATTTCTTCCAGAATAGAGTTATAAGATTATTTATGCTTGTCAATCAGATGAATTAAATGAGTTATAGTAAAGTATATGTTTGGGACACAAGTTTTTAACACAGATTATTATGCTACTGTAAAGTAGATTTTCAAAAACATTTAAATAAATGTTTCATTTTCTATGCCTTCTAAAATAAGATATTTACTTGCTACAAGAAACTACATCATCTAAACTCATCATAACTGACACATTTTATGAATAGAGTATTTTTCCTGAATCTGTGGTGTGTCAGTGTGATAACCTTGTCAATGTTTATACTAACTGCTTTCAGTTTCTCTGTGAAAATTCTGTGAGTGAAGCTTCTGAGGAAACTCATGGACACTGTGCATGAGACAGCCCACATCCCAGATTGTCTCCCTTAACATTTTGGCGGGAAACTTATTAAAACTTGTGGCAAACATTCATTTTGTCAATAGAGTAAAACATTGTATTCATAGAAATCATTACAAATCATATTGGATAGCCATGCAGACTCTCAGAAAAAAGCCATCACACTCACACACACACACACACACACACACACACACACACACACACACACACACACACACACACACACACACACACACACACACACACACACATATATATATATATATATATCTGATCTCACTGAGTTGTGTCCCTGCAGAGCACCATCCCACTTGCTGTCCCCAGAATAAATCTGTCTGCTTTATACAAAACAATGCACAGCAAACACATATTGGTAACCAGATTTTACAATCATGCTAACCTACTGCTTTAAAATATATCACATGACATTTCTTCCAGAATAGAGTTATAAGATTATTTATGTTTGTCAATCAGATGAATTAAATGAGTTATAGTAAAGTATATGTTTGGAACACAAATTTTAACACAGATTATTATGCTGCTGTTAAGTAGATTTTCAAAAACATTTAAATAAATGTTTCATTTTTATGCCTTCTAAAATAAGACATTTACTTACTACAAGAAACTACATCATTTAAACTCATTATAACTGACATATTTTATGAACAGAGTATTTTTCCTGAATCTGTGGTGTGTCAGTGTGATAACCTTGTCAATGTTTATACTAACTGCTTTCAGTTTCTCTGTGAGAATTCTGTGATTTGAAGATTCTGAGGTAACTCAAGGACATTGTGCATAAGACAGCCCACATCCCAGATTGTCTCTCTTAACATTTTGGCGGAAACTTATTAAAAACTAGTGACAAACATTCATTTAGCAGTGTAAATGCATCTAAACATGACAGAACCTCCACAATGTATTCCACAGATCATCACAGCCTCTATGCAAGTGAAATTAAACTCAAAATTACCAACAAGCAATAAAACTCAGCATTCTTCTCCCAACTCAATTTTCATACAAATCCTATTATTCACTGTGCCCACACAGTCAAAAGCATTTCTATATATTAATAAAGAAAAGAAAAGAGAGTAGAAAATAAAAGGGAGTGAGGCAGAAATAAAAAATGTAAGAGAAAGCTGTAAGAAGTATATACAATGGAATGTTACTTACTGTTTATATTAATAGAGTTAAAAATAAAACATATTATTTACTCTTATTTAGTTCTGATTATTATTAGTTAAAGCATGACAGATTATTTACAAACAAGCATAAGCAGTATAATCAAGAAAGTATAATTAGAAATAGCATTTGAAGAACTTATAAACTTTTACAAGAAATAAATATGTTATTATTCTATTAATGATATTTTCATTACTGTTCTCTCCCTGCCCTCCCCACCCTTTACCCACTACATAATCTAAATAGAATGTCATTGTTTAAACAAAGAAAATAATAAAAGAAGAAGGAAAAAAAAGATAAAGATAAAAAAATGTATCAAATTACTAACCTTACTTTTTTCAGAAAGAAAAACAAATTGAGTCACAGCCTGCCATTAAATCCTCAGGCATTTTGACTGGTTATGAAACAAAACATTTCTTTGCACATAGAGAATAACTTTGATTAAATCTTTTCCAAAATATTTGTGGCTTTCTGGAAATGCAGGAACTATATTCAAAAAGATTAATAATGAACTAAAATGATGAGAGAGAAAAAAAACATATAACAAATCATTTGTTTTTTAGTCTCTTCTTCTTCTCTGAAGTCTTCCAGGAAGCTTCAGTTGCCAATCTCTTTAATGAAGAACTAGCCCATTCCATTTCTTCTATTTTATCCAAAATCCTGTTTCTTTGACAAACAGTAAAGCAGAGTCTAAATCATCGAAGACCTTAGGACCATCAGGAAGGAAGATTTTAAGCTTGGCAGGAAACAGAAGGTATGTTTTAAACTGTGCTTTTTAAGCTCCCTTATTAGTGGCAGAAAAACTTTTCTTTTAGCAATTACCATGGAAGAATAGTCATTGTCAAAATGCACAGTTGTCTCATTAAACTTAACAGGAGCTTTAGCCCAAGCAGATTTAAGAACCATCTCTTTATCAAAAGATGATAGAAATCTAACTATAACTGATCTAGGATAGTTTTGTTAGAGTTAGTATTAGCTATAGATCTATGTGCTCTTCGATATCAAAAGAGAATGCTTCTGGTAAATCTAAAGTTTTAGGGAGCCATGTTGTTAAAAAGAAGTAATATTGTTACCTTCAATATTTTCTGGCAGTCCAAAAATCCTAATGTTATTGCCTAGATCTATTTTCCAGGTCATCCAGCTTTGTTTGTAAATGTGTATTTTGTTTCAGCAGAAACTCAGTGTTGATTTCCTCTTCTTGTATTTTATTTTCCATGTCATTCACAGCTTCTTCTATGCCTGTCATCTGGATCTTCTGTTGTTGCAGGTCCATATGTAACAAGTCTATTTGTTTTGTAGTTTTTCTATGAAAGTGTCTATTTTAGTATCCATTTTATCCATCTTAGCAGTAAGTTGCTGGACTATAATTATCAGAGACTGAAGTTCTTTCTTGATGCTGGAGTCTTGAGAATTTGTCTTACTGGAACTCATTTCAGACTGATAAACTGACAGGAAAATTTCCAAAGTAATTTCTGACAGGAATATTATTAAGATTTCCTTTCTTTTTTAGATATAGTTCAAGAACTATATAAAACAAACATATTTAGAAAGAAAATTACTTCAAGAATTAATTTTTTAAGTAATTAATTCCTGTCAATGTAATGAAATTGGTGGAGCTGAAGAAATCTGCTGCTATCCTGTGTTCATCCTTGGCCACGCCCTCCCTTCTGATCTCTGAACTTTTGACTAGCACTGTATAGTAGAAAGTATTGCCTTGTGTAAACTCTTATGTCAAAGTGTGTGTGTGTCAGCTACTTAGGCAGGGACACGAAGCACTAGTTGGACAGAGAGGATGCTGGAGATTTTAGCTTGCCCAGCTAGGCTGAGATCTGGACCCTATAGCTGTGCCAGTGGGGAGTCTTTTTGGGGACCTGGGGACCTGGGGAGCAAGGGAGCGACCAGCCCCGGACTGACTGTGATCTCTGTGTGCTCTTAAGGGAAATTGCACTTTACTGTGTGTATTTGTTATCCTTTCCTCATATATGAGACACCCTCTCTGGTGTTAGTGGTGAGGATTGAGGCTCCTTGATTGCTGGGCCAGGGCACGGGCATCACAGAGGCTATAATCAAAGAATGTTGGATAAAATTAGAGAAGATACATTTATTAAGAGGGATACACTAGGCAACCCGTACTTCTCATCTAGTCACAGACCTGAGAGGTTTAATCCACGAAGTGCATATGCAAAATTGAAGGTTAAATTCACCATTAAATATACAAATGATGTAAATTCTATGTGCAGCATTTTACATACATAATGGAGATTCTTAACAGTGGATGATAAAATAGCTGGCATAGTTGGCAATAAACCTTGCTTCCTTTTTAAGAACTATTATAATTTGAAAAGGCACTTACGTCATAGTGAGAATAATAATCTAAGGATTGGTGCTAGGGGGATATCTAGAAGAATGGGCATTTATGCATGCCACTCTTGCTGGGCATGGTCAATAACCTCAAAAAGATCAAATATTTAAACATCCTCAATACAGTTATACAGGTGAATTCAAACACTATGCTGACTGTCAAACAGAACAAAGAAGAAATTCAAAGATAGGATTTTAAGGCATGTATACGATATTAGATTTAACAGTGAGAAGAATGCTTTAACTAAACACATAAATGACAATAAGGGGCATGCTTTTTCATTTAAGGTGTTACAATGTATTCATATGAGTATTAGAGGGGCTGATTTAGTTAATTAGACTGAAAGAGCTGAGCTGGATCAGATCTTAAGGCTACATGCAGATAAATCCTCTGGTTTGAATGGATGTGTTTCACTAAAACCAGCCCTAAAAGGGCATGGTTTGAATTAATGTTTTTGTTGTGATTGCTTAAGAGTGTATTAATGTTATTCTACATTATTTTGATTGGACAAGAGTTTTTTAAAAGAAATATTGTTGCATTGTTTAATTGATCTGAAGAAGCATTTTTATAAACGCGAAAGCACTTATCCTGGTATTTTACTTTATTTTAACTTCTCTTAAAGTATATGTTAAAAGTTCAGGTGGACGTTCTGATTATTGTTTTGTTTTATGCTTTGGTCTACAGTTTTGGCCTTTATTTGCAGGTTGACCATTCCTTTTTTCTCAATATAAATAGATGCCCAGAATATCTTAAGCACCATAGAAACGCCCAGGTGGATCTGAAACTTTGAAAAATGGTTGTTCTCTAATTCATTTTTGTTTCTTTTTATCATCAGACAGAGAGAGAGAGAGCAAAAGAGAGCGACAGAGAGAGAAAGACACTGAGAAGCCTGATAGCCTGTAATTTCCATATTTGCAAACAACAACCCTTTAGTAAGCTAAGTTACTTTCCTGTTTCTTCCTAGTTTCTATCATTAAAAGTATACATACGCCCATAAGCCTGTTTTCTCTTGCATCATACCTTACTCTCTGAGTGTAGCCTCTAATTCTGACATGAAAGATAAACCCTGGTGGTGTGAAATGCAAAATAATATACCTCCCCCCCACAGCTGAGACAGTACATTTCAAGTATTAATTTCCAGTAGAGTCATAGGGGTTCATCACCATAGATATAGGGTGGACAGAACTGAAAATAAGTAAGCTCAACTTGGAATATATCAAATAAAGCAGCCTTATGTCTGTAAAGAAGCAGGCCTATAACAGCTTGCTGTACAGAGAGACATATATTTACAAATAAAATGACCGACACTAAATGAAAGAGCAGCAGCAATAGTAACAAAACATTTGATGTGTATCAAAAATATATAATGTCTCTCAAAAACAAATACACACACAAACACACTCACAAACCCTTTATATCCATTAACAGCACACTGTAATTGTCACTTATAAGCATTACTCTTTAACTATATTGGGACTTTTGTGCACATTTAGTTAAATTGTTTTACTGTGCTTTGCTGAAACATGTCTGATTCAGTTGAGGTACATTAGAATTTGTCTCTTCATTGGTAAGTGCAGATGAAATAAGAGAAAATAGCACAAGGTATAATACCCTCTGAGAATGGGTTTACAAATATTTATTATATTCCACATTCAAAAATAGATCTTCAAGAATTTGATTTTGCAGTAATATGCTTTTTTCAAATTACTCCAGATAATGTGTGTGTCTGTTTGTGTGTGTGTGTGTGTGTGTGTGTGTGTGTGTGTGTGTGTGTGTGTGTGTGTGTGTGTGTGTGTGTGTGCGTGTGTGTATGTCTCTTCTTTCCTTATACATAATAACCAAAATGGCAAAAATGCTCTATTAAGAAAAAACTTTTATTTACCACAGCTTTCAACTAAATTAGTTTTCTCCATCTTGACTGAGCATATTTATATTTGAAATCAATTAGTTCAGATAACTTCGCAAAGAGATGATGTTACTAAGTGCATTGTCTTTACTGTCCTAGTCATACCTCTCAAGTGTCCAGATTTTCACAGAATGTCGATACTTTTGCTTCCCTATAAATTTTTGTTTTTCTGGCAAATTTTCTGACTTCGTACTCTTCAGAAAATTCATGCTAATGGAAAACCTGTTATTCTATCAACTTTCTAAGTTTATAACAGCAATATTTAAAAACTGTCCCTGTTTTGGGGCCTTTAACCCACCCCCATTATTTATGGCTTTGTCCAGATTTTTGCTCTAAGAAGTTGAGAGGTATGCCTATGTTGTACGACTCAAATAATATATTGCAATTCCCTACAGAGTAGTATACTTCATATCACTCATGTTTAGAAAGATACGTTTACAGCTAACAAACAAGCTACTGTAGAAAAAAAAAACTTGACTCTTCTTATAGCTAATGCATGTACAGATTAATGTGTCATTGAGATTTTTGTGTGGGCCTGCAGAAAAGAATGAAGCAATGTGCCACAAGAGGGTGATGAGGTCATTTCCAAATATCTGCTCTGAAGCAAATGGCGGGATGTTAACTTCAATAGAATTCAGGTGTAGGATGCAACGTTTCTGAAGAAGGTTCATTTAAGCTTTTGAGAATGATGTCCCCAAGACCTTATTGAACAGAATACAGAATATAATTATTGCTTCCGACCCTCTGCTAATCTGTAAGATGTAAATGTGTAGAGTTTGCAGGCATTAGTAACTGCAGTCTCATACCAATTTGGAGGAGTGCAACAGAAGGTATTATTTATTTATTTATTTTTTTAGAAACCAGTTGTTTTTGAGGATGGTCTAGTCTGAAATGATTCTATCTCAAAATATGGCACTCCCTTTCACACTTGACATAAAATAAATATTCCTGCCTTTAAAGATGCCTTGAGGAAGCATTTAGAGCTTTAAAAAGGGCAATGCAGAGATCCTTTGTCATGAGGTGTTTACCCGGGTGTTTCAGAAATATTTGTTAACCCATAATGCCTTTCATGTTTAAAGGCAAATACCTGATAAGCACAAGTTAGAAAACATTAAACCAAAATGAACAGATGACACACAAATGCTTTACCATATTTGATATATAAGTACAGAGTGCAGAAACAGGGTTTCAGCCCTACAATATGCAGGTTGAAGCTATAGATACTGATATTTGGATAAGATGCAAGCTTACACTTGTGATGTGCAGCCATCATTGCCCTCAGACTCCCATCCTTTTCATGCATGCTGGAACCTTGTTTTGAATACAAGAGATTATCACGTTTCTGGTAAATGCATACATGTAATACTTTACATTCCACTACCACTTTTTCACATAAGTACAATATTTAATCACTACTAAATCTTCTACATCCTCTCTGCTGGGCCATAAAATACTACACACTCCCAAACCTACCTAACCTCATGGTGTACAAACTACCAATAAATTCAAATTTCATTTTTTATCTCTGCCCAGCTACACTATTCTTGACATTTATGTCAGTCACTATAATTCTTGTGTGATTATTTTTCTCATGTTTGTTATAATGTACAAATTCAGTGTCTTGATTGTATTCAGTTTGTATATGTATAATCATTGTTGCTCTTCATTTAATGTCAATGATTTTTTTTTTGCCCAGTCAAATTTTTCCAGTAAACAAATGCTAATAAATCAATAAATCAATCATTAAATAAATAATCCAGGATACGCAGGAATGATTAACATCAGCAGATCTTTACATAGAAGGGGTACTAAGAAATTTATATCAGCTCACACACTGCAGAGGGTGGATTGTGAGTTTCTGCTTAAATTCACTAACTTTCTGGATGGAAATGTTCCTTGTTGGAAGGAGGCCACCACTCATTTTGGTGGGGTTGAATAAGCAGACATCATGGATAATAATGTATGCAAAATAATGCTTGGCATACTTCTGTTCACACTTTCTCCTAACTACTGTATGTTTATAAATCCCCTTCCCAGCCACATATATGATGCCCACTTCTCATTTTTTGCTCCTTCTAATGGCAGTGGCAATCTCAGTATATGAAAGGCCAGTAAAGCTGTCCTTTCCATGCAGAGCAAAAGAGAGAGAGAGATAACACATGTGTCCCACCTGTCTTTATGTTAATGGGAAGATTTTGCCACTGTCTTACCCTTGGGTGGGCAAGTGAAGGATGGATTGAAAGGCATGAAAAGGTATTAATTTTGGATAAAGGGGGGCAACAATAACATTTCTTTATTTGGCTGCAGTTACAACTAAATAAAATGTTTTGCTATTTTAAAATGATTGCAAATGTATGCCTAAAATGTATTTCTAATATATATATATATATATATATATATATATATATATATATATATATATATATATATATATATATATGCACACACATATATATAGATTCACTTTATATCCTCAAAATACTGAAATGTTGAAATTCAGTATTTCAAAGCAATAAAGTTGAATTTTTGAAACATAGAAAACTCAGAAGTGCAAAATTCAAAATCTCGCACACCAGAGATTTTGAATTTCGTGCTACTAGTGCACACACACACACCATCCTTCCCACACACAAACACAAGATCTCCACCACACCCCCCCCACTTAAATATTCTAACTCCGAGGTCGCACTACACACAAACACACACACAACACCACCACACAAGCTACATTTTGCTTGCACACACACATCACAGCAACAAAACACACTAACACACACCACAGCCCCTACCCAAAACCCTTAACACACACACACACACTTTCCTGGATCCATAACTATATATATATATATATATATATATATATATATATATATATATATATATATATATTATATATATATATATATGGGTCTACTTCACATAATCAAACACCTAAATGATCTACTTTTATATGGCCAAGACCATAAGATCGAACATTTGAATGTTCAAAAAAATGTGACAATAAATAAATAAATAGTGCTACAGGGGGGTAAGCCCCCCTGTACCCTCCACATGGGGGCTGCACCCCTCACACTGCCTGCTATTTAAATATACCGACTCCAAGATCGAACTAGATTGCAATCAAGGGAACTCTTCCTGTTCAGCGATCTATGGAGATCCCCATTCAGACCATTTGAACTTTTAAAAGATTAATCATATGGTCTCAGCTATATGAAAGCTGAGCTTTAAAAGTTCTACCTTCTATAGGGGACCAATATATATATATATATATATATATATATATATATATATATATATATATGCGTGTGTGTGTGGGGGGGTCCCCTTCAAAGCATCTAAAGCCCATAACATCTAATTTCATAACATGTAACAGTGCAAATCACATGAAAATAACATCATCTCCACATATAACAACATATAATGAAGCCAAACTACCAAACACACTTTTTACTACGTTTCTGCAGGGGGGCTTGTTACAGTGTGGTTAGAAAATTTACTTTTCCCCACTGTAGTGTGATCTTGGATTTGGTATTTTTAATTTACGGGGGGTGTGGGGGGTGCAGGGGGGCTTTCCTCCTGCAGAAACATAGCAAAAAGTGCGTTTGGTAGTTTGGTGTCGTTATATGTGGAGGGGGTGTTATTTTCTTGTGATTTGTAGTGTTAGATGTTATGAAATTCGATGTTATAGGTTTTAGATGTTTTGGGTTTTAGATGTTCTGATCTCAATGTTATGGGTTTTAGATGCTTCAAAGTAGACCTATATATATATATGGATCTATCTTACAACGTCGACAAGTCAAAACGCCGAAAACGAAATCACCGACACCACATAACCGACATTTCACAAACACGAAACCTCACATGCCCGACACACCATAATCCCGACAAGCAACAAACAAAACAAATCCCCGGTCCAAAAAGCACACACACAACACAAGCACACCAAAATCCTTACAAACCAACACTAAACCTCACATACACAACTACCTACAACCTTAACCCAAACCCTAACCCTAAGGTCCGCCACTATCGCACACTCACCTAACCCGCCCTAACCCTAACTCACTTAACCCGCCCCTAACCCACAAACTATCACAGTCGCACACTTACCTAGCGGCCCCTAACCCTAACTCACTTAACCCGCCCTAACCCACAAACTATCACAGTCGACACTTACCTAGCCCGCCCTAACCCTAACTCACTTAACCCGGGGCTAACCGACAAACTATCACAGTCGCACACTTACCTAGCGCCCCTAACCCTAACTCACTTAACCGCCCCAACCCACAAACTATCACAGTCACACTTACCTTACTCGACCCCCTACCGTCCGTCACTACCGCATACATCCACAGCCTTTTCCCATGTCGATGTTCTCAGCGCCGGGTTTTGATCCGTCGGTCTTCTCTTTCGATCTTCTGGCGTCGGTGTTCTCGCTGTCGGCGTTCTGACTTGTCGTCGTAGTCAGATAGAACCATATATATATATATATATATATATATATATATATATATATATATATATATATATATATATATATATATATATATATATATATATATATATATATATATATATATATATATATATATATATATATATATATATATATATATATATATATATATATATATATATATATATATATATATATATATATATATATATATATATATATATATATGTGTGTGTAGATATATATATATATATATATATATATATATATATATATATATATATATATATATATATATATATATATACATGAATCAGGGAAAGGCTGACGTCCATTAATCTGTACATGCTGGAATTATTTTTCTCTTCTGCTTTTCGTGGTTGTTTGAAAAAAAAGTTTGAATGGCACTATGATGTTCTTTTTCTTCAGTATCATGTTGGAGTCTTCATATACAGTATTGCTGAACCTAAAATGTTATTGCCAAATGTACAATTACGATCTACAAAGAAATGTATTATGGGTCCCTGCTTTTAGTTTTAGTCTATAAGATTCTGCTGTGATATATAATTTTCTCAGTCCAAATGCACCAGTCCAAGGCAACCTTTAAGACTTGACATCATGATATAGCATTTCAGCTGCTATCATACACTCCATTGTAGTGACTCTGTTACTGTTTGGACAGAAAGTATGGATTAAACATCTGGAAATTTAGGCTGGCCTATACAATGGCAGAACTATAATTTTTATGCAAGTGTTGTGTAGCCAGGATATTCTTTTTTTCTTGGGAATGAAATAAAACAAAAGAAAAAAACAACCATCTGAACACACAATATTACCTCCTGTGTTAAATATTTTTTATATGTTAAATATTTTCAGGAAAGGAAAGGTTTATAACTTGAGAAAGAAACAATAAAAACTGAATAAGCTATTTCATTTTTCCACAATAAATTCAGCAACAGGATATTTGTTTTTTTTTCTCAATGCTGTACGTCCGTTATTTCAAAACAGCCTTTCCCTGAAAATACTTTGTCACTTGATCACTGAAAAATGGTTTTGTGAAGAAGAGGAAAACTGCATTTGTATGTTGTAATGGTTGACCATGCAGTGAAAATTAATAGCTGCAATGTGCAAGTCTTCTTACTCTGAGGTAACAGCTGTACTGGATTTTTTTTTTAAACTGTGGCAAGTATTTTGAAAGCTTCTAGAAATGGACAAACCAGCAGATATAGGTCATAATAACAGCCATAAAAGCCTTTAGAATGCCTTGCCTAAAATTTCATGAAGTTTCAGGTTAACTGTTCCCAGGAAAGCAATGTGGGTTTCTGTATGCTGTGGTCAGTGGATTTTATTTTTCCAAAAACGAAGCATTATAGGAAGAGGAAAGTAGAGAGGTGTGCTGCATTGTTGATGCATCATTCTCACTAATATGCCATGGGAAATGATGGAATGACCATCTGTGAGACAGTCAGTCACTTACGGGTTGTTGCCAGCTTCTATATCACCAGAGTCAATGGATACCAATGTGCCTACAGACTAGAAAAGACAATAGAATGTGTAGTCCTGGCCCACACTGGTATATGGGAAGAGCTGTTTGTTTTTGGCCATGCTTGTGGGTCCTATATGGTTTGGTCTGGGGACTGTTAGGTCCTCGGGAGTTTTCTGCATTGGAACAGGAAGAATAATGTGAGGGTTTGCAGCAAGGGGGATGGTTGTTTTTATAATGCCTCATTTTCCCCAAACTGTGAATGAAAACTTTTGATGGTAGAATTGGTGGATTTGTTTGATCTCACAGATGAAGATGGAGATAAGAGTGCTACAGATGCAGAAGCCATGAGGACAAAAGATCTGAGAGCAGCCCTGGCAACTCTAGGCAAGAGGAAGTCAGTTAGGTTAGGGCTAGAACTGGGATTTGGCTTTTGAGATTAGGTATACATGAAGGTGGTCATTCTAGACAAGGATTCTTCTCAAGGCCTACTGATATTGGTCTATTTTCTGAAAATAAGGGAGGCTCATAGGTTGAGGGGCAGCATCGGTTGGTTGTGATATGATCAACATTTCCATAAATTGAAAGAAGTAGCTAAGTCTGCCTACTGAGAGACCAGCTATGCTCATGCCTGGCTTGGCAAGATGTTGCATGGGATTGTTAGCCAAGTCAATGTCTATTTAGGGTAAATAAGCAACAGAAGTATAGTGTGCTGGGCTTTTAATAAAAGGAAATTTGCTTGGCCTTCCTATAAATTTGCACATTTGCTCTCTTTGTGGATGACCACATGGGGCAGTGAGATAATGGCACAGAGAAGGGCCAGCATGAGAAGCATTGCCTATGCAACTGGAAAATAGTTGATAGACTACCACTGGTGAAAGGGGTTATTTTTATGTTGCAAAGGGATTTTTGTCCATTTGATGAGGTTAGGTATGACAGCTTATTTTAAACAGGTTAGTTTGCCATGGATGGCTAGTTGAGTAGACTGGAGGAGTGGCAGAAAGGCACTGCATTCCTAGAGTAATTATCAATATGTGCAGCTTCAGTAATGCTGCAGGATGATTTGAAAAACAGAAAGATTTTTGTTCATTCTGACAATTAGATGATGATACAAGATTTGTCCTAGGTCCAGTTGGGTTTAGTTAATGTTGAGGATGTTTGGTTTTCAAAGTTTGAAGTTTCACTTTACATTTTTTGCTAAGCATGTGTCAGGCAGATAAAATGAAGTCGCTGATAGTCTGTCCCACTTCCTGTTCCACAGGTTTCATGCATTGGTGCACAGGTTTCATGCACTGGTGCCAGAGCAGAGGAGCATCCAGTTACTGTGCCTGGGGAGATTTGGAAGCTTGGCAGTCAGTAGAGGTTGGCTAGTTCAGTAGTCATGGGCTATTGCAATGGGAACTGCTTAAAATGTAACTACTGATGCTTATGTATCCTATGTTCATAGGTATATAACAGGTTAATGACCACCAGGGTCTTCATAGGCATAGCTGTGCAATCCAACCCAGTTATATCCCTATGTATCATGGGTGGCTACTAGGAGCAGGTATGTTAGTTAGGAAGTTTCTACAGGTTATGTATGGGGAGGTATGTTAATCTGGGCATCACTGCTTGCCTCTGTCTATCTGAGACATATGCCATACCCAGGGTAACTTTGAAAGTTCCAGTTCATTGGTAAGGTTATGCTTAAATGGGATTAGGGATGGATTCTGCTTCACATGGATGGGGAGCCTGTTCCATAGCATGGCGATCCTCTGAGACACATATCTGTCTCACCAACATCAGCAAAATTTAAATCCTTGAATCTAGTGGTTTTGATGTCATTTATTTTGCAGATGTGCAAGTGGTTCACCAGAGCTGGCTCCAAGGCTGCCTTGTATACGAGGCATAGATCACGTTTCAGTAATCTGTAAGAGACAGAGTATAAAAATAGGATGTTAATGTGATCTGTATATGACAATGTGTTTATACCCTAGATTCTCCTTGTAAGAAATCTTTGTAAGCATTCCAGTTGTTGCATATGTCTAGTCAGGTGCATGCCGAAGGGGATATTATACCCAATGATTGGTCTGATAAGGGCCACGTAAAGTGGCTGTATGAATTTGTGAATCCAGATGTCAGGCCCTTACTTAAAAAGTTGGGTGACATAGACTGATTTTCTTGCTACCTTGGCCGCATGTTGGTCAAAGGCCAGATTACTGTTTATATGCATTCCCAGATCCTTGACTACTGGGTCAACTGTTAGGGGTGTCTTATTGATGGAGTAGCTTAGGTGGCAGATTTTCAAAATCGTACTATAAACCATTTCTTGTCATTTATTTATAGTCCATGACTTTGGCACCAGTCATTTGTCTTTATAAACCCTCATAATGTAAGACATTTGTGTCATGGGGAATTCTATGATAACTCCCAGTTCGCAGTCATCTGTGAACTTTGTCAGTCAAAGGTCCTTGACAGTAGTCTTTACATTTGAGAAGTAGATGCCAAATAGGAGTGAGTGGTCCCAGCATGAAGCCCCAAGGTATCTCCTTGGTGACAGATCTCTTACTGAATGTGGCATCCCCAATCCTGACTTCCTTGGTCCTGTTTGTATGCTAACTAGCAATCCAATAAGTTATATAGGAGTTTATGCCTAGTTCTGTGAGTCTATCTGCTGTACCTGGGTGGGGTATTGTATTTGAATGCCATGTCCAGATAGGTGGTATGCATCATTTTTCCCTCATCCATTCCTTGGTGACCTTCTTAAAGAAGTCTACAAGGTTTGGTAGGCATTACCTTCCCTTGACAAAGCCAAACTGAGTTGGGTCCAATATCTGAGGGTTGCCTATTTCTTTGTTAATCATTTCCATGATAAATCATTCCATGGATTTGCATATTAGACTATTCGGACTAATATGTCTGTAACTTCTGGGGTCAATTGATGGTCCACACTTGTGAAGTCAGATAACCATTGCAGTCCTCCATCCCCATGCAACAAAGCCTATTTTAAGTCTATAGTTGAAAAGTGACTCAAGAAGTCCTGATAGATCATGTTTCACACTATTTAGGGGGCACCCCAAGATATTGTCAGGGCCCAATAAGGCTGTGTTTTTGGCCTTAGCAAACACTGATAGGACATGCTCCCTGTTAATAGTCAGGGGAGTTACGCTAATAAGTATTTCATTGGGAGCCATAAGGGGGAAGTGGGTGAAGTCTGAGCTGAATTTATAATCCAGCACATTCGCTATGTCACTCTTCTCAGTGAAGATGGCACCATTGGCTACAAGTGTGTACTGTCTTTGAGGTTTAGGACACAGCTATAGAAGGCCTTGTGGTTGTGTTTAGCCTGTGAGGCTATCTTGACCTTGTAATCGGCCTTGATGGACTTAATTAGTCCTCTTAGTTTCCTGTTTACTTTAATTGGAGAGCTCCTATCATTATGGGAGCTGCTCTTCCTGATTTTAGCCAAGACATTTTTCCTATTGTTATATAACCAATCAGGTTAGGATTCCACCAGTGTTTTTTTTTTTTTGCTTACTTATAATAGGTACAGCAGCCTCTGTACAGCCATTTACATGATTGCGCACGGTCTCTGTGAACAATTCTGCATAAGTTGTGAATTTAGGGTTGGGATTGAATTTTCACAAACTATCACTTAATATAAAGTAGTTGCCTTGGAATAGTTCCTAACTGTTACAGGGTTTGCTGAGGTTAGGGAGTTGATTTTTATTTAAAAAGAGACAACTTGTGACATTGGTGGGGGGGCACTATCCCATATTGGTGAGTACCAGGTGCACTATACTTGAACCTCTGGTGGGTGTGTGCACTATCTGATTAAAGGTAATTGTGTTAATAAAGTCCAGGAATCATTGCCTGTGAGTATGAGGCAGTGTATGTATCCCAACCTATAGAGGTGTAGTTAAAGTCTCCTATGAATAGGGTGCTCGGTTTAAAGGTGAGTGTCTCCAACTGGACTAAGTATGAGCTATGGGATTCATGGGACATAGAGGATGACTTGTAGGTTGCTAGGATGTGGTATGGGACTTTGTGGTGATTTGCATGTGGATAAATTCCAGGGCGTCATTTTGTTAAACCAATGTAAAGTTATATTTGTTTTTAATATGGATTAAAACTCCTCCACCTTTTGCCCCTGTCTCTGCAGCTGATGATCTAAATGTGTGGAAGGCACTGAAGCCTTGTACTGCTGACATGCTTTCTGCAGACTTAAAGCATGCCTCAGTAATGCACTGGTGTCTATGTTCTCCAGACTGAGGACATCTTGTAGAGTGTGATGTCTCTTGTTTAGTGTCCCTGCACTGAGCAATAATACCTTTCAGTTTCTTTGGGTTTTATTTGTTATGTCTGTAGGTTTGTCAATTTGGCATTGCCTGAAAAAGCTCTAATAGGGTGGGTAAAGATGTTGGTAATATTTGCAATCCTAGGAGCAACAGGTGCAGATCATCCTTTTGAAAGCAATGTGATTTGCTAACCATGCTCTCCCATGCTGAAAAATATTAAACCCCCCTGGAAAGACACCAGACACTAAGCCACTAATGGAAGTCACTCATCTTTTGTTCGTACCATGGCATCATCCATGGTGAAAGTAGAATGCTGCTCAATGCACCAATCTTTTGTTGACTTATTGCCTAGCCAGGATATAGTTTGGTTTACAGTTCAGAGATAGTCTGAGTTCACGTAGTTGCACTCAGTGATGTGGCAAGGTTTGTTGGGTGGAACAATGTTACCAAGCATTGGTGGATTTTAAGACTGCTAAAAGGTCGTGAAAGACTGAAGGGTTTAGCAGCTGATAGAAGGCTGCCATTATGCAAGCAATTGCTGCAGTTGCTATTAAAAGGTCTGTATCAGGTGGCATGGAGTTATAACTCACATATTTTGTGGACAACGTTGTCAATGTTTATGAGCCGAGGTGTATTCTGTGGGCTTGAATATGAGCCAGGATGCATTCTGGGTGATTGAATTATTGGGCAGTTTGCAGTGGTAGAAGATGGTTTAGGCATTATGTTAATCAATGTAGTGTTTGTGGAGAGTTAGGCAAGTTTGGCTGATTGGAAGTGTTACAACTGTCAGAGGAATTACAGAATGAAGTGAGGTTGGAAAAGGGGAGGGGGGTATAGGCATTTATAGGTAGGACATGAAGAGTACAGGCTTCTTTGGTGCAGGTGTGCACTCAACCTCTCATCCTTTTATTATTCATAGCTTTTTTCAGGCCAGTTATTGTGGTGGGAAGTGTTTGAAGAAGTGGATCAATCCTTACCCTTTTCCTGATTTTTACAGATACTTGCCTATTGATCTGTTTGGAGTGAATGGTGAGGACGCTGCTCCAGGTCTGATTGGATAAAGGTGAGTGAGCAGTTAAAGTAATACTGCTTGTAACCTGTATATGTAGTTTGTCAATGTCTTCGCCTGAGTGTTCACTAGTGCTGCTTGATATATTTTCTGCTGTCTTTATTGGAATAATTCTCTCTTGGTAATTTTTTTTTTCATTTGATTATGTGGTTGTTAATTGGATTTGAGATGAATAAAATCTGGATGTACTATTTAAGTTAATGTGGTTATTTTATTTCTGAGGGACATGAGTATGTGGACAGCTATTCTTAATATTACTGATTACATTTCACATCAACAGCAGGAGCAGAAGTAAATGACAGAATGTTTCATCGCTGCTGGAATTTTACTTTATTATTTTCCATTTCTGACATAATAACATGTATGGACATGTATTTTAATTATGTTTAATATGCCTGCATCATATATAACTTATTATAGACTTTGTGCCTATGTATGGCAGTTATTATAGGTAGTGAAAACAGAAGAAGAATAGATGATATAGAAGCATTGGAATAAAAGCAGAAACTTTCTGCAACAGTTTAGTTATACTGCTAAGTTTGAGCATTGTGGCATTGTTGACTTGACAATAACTTTCAACAGAAAAGTATTTTTGTCAGTAAGGAAACACCATCTGGGATTGTGTATTCATTTTTACCATTTCATATGAGAGCACAAAAAATTACCTTTCACAATAGGTCAGTACTGTATTGAGAATATTTGTCACAGTGACTGTACTTGTCAGGTCTCTTGGCCATGTGATTAAATGATATAATTTGATGTCTGTGAGGTCACTATTAAAATACTGCCCTGCAGAAAGAATTGAGTTATCATGCGGGTGAAAGGGAAATAATTCACTTATATTTCTTTCAAATCCCCAGATAAGCTTGCTATTTCCATAGAAAGTTTGGTTATAACAATCAGTATCTACCATAAAAAAGCATGTGGGTGTTAGTAGTATGTCTGGATGAACCTCATACTGGGTAAGCGTAATTCTTAAAGCAGCGACAGAAAGCATTAAACTGTCTCTCAACTGTTCTACTATGTTAACACAGTCTATCTTCTGAAACATTTCCAGAACTTCAGAGAATATAATTTTCAGAGGATATAATTTTCACTTCTGCTGCTAGTTTGCCACTAACTTTATTTTTGTATTGCACTGACATTAAAAAAACTTTCTCAGGAAATCTGCATGAACTGCACTCTGTCTGTTGGTTTGAAAAAAAGAAAATTTCAAAAGGAATTCTAATACAGGTTTGCTTCAAAGCTTGAACTGTTATGATATACTTGACATCATATCTCTCACTCTCTTGGAGCAAGAACTCTGGACAAAGCCACGAATAATGGGGGAACAACGGCTCAAAAATAGGGACACTTCGTAAATATTGCTCTTACAAACTTAGAAAGTTGAGAGAATAACAGGTTTTGCATTAGCATGAATTTTCTGAAGGATATGTTGTTGTGTCTTTCAGCTTTTCCTGGTTAGGGGTTGCCACAGTGGAACTCCGGTCTGCTAATGATTGGCAGTAGATTTTTACATGCCGAGTTGCCAGCTCTGATGCACAACCTTCAACGAAGGTACACCCATTCACGCATGTCTCCACACAGAAGACGCTCTAGCTGAGAATCAAACAGGACAACGTCATACTGTGAGGCGACAACGCTACCGCAGCACCACCTCAAGTCTGAAAACCAAATGCTTTCCATTATTTTGTGACTTCAGTCCTCAATGATTTGCTAGTGATTTGCCAGAAAACTACAATTTTATGACAAACAGACCAAAAAATATGAGTAAAATATCTGGACATTCTGCAAAAATCTGGACAATTGAGAGCTATGCATGACATTCATTCTGTCTTATTTGTAAAGCATGGTGTTCAACACACTGCTGATATTGCACATACTATAAATGCAGGCTGAACCAGGATGGGGAAGATTATACAAATACATCTAATAAAGATGCCGAAAATTACCTGGACTCTCTTAAATGAAAAAAATAAAGATCCAAATCTGCCAGGGAATGGATTGCATTTAGAAATATTTGTAGTGCAGGTGTAAGGACTACTTTTTGATGCAATAGCAAATGGTTCCTCTGCAAGTTCTAGACCATTGTTCTGATAGGAACGCTAGGCACATATGGCAGCATTCCATGTACATGCCTTATCCTGCAGTATTCTTTGCAAAATAAGCATACATTTTATGCCTTGGGTTTTCCCTGTCTCACAACTGACTCCCTGTAAAACAAATAGTAATATTCATGACTAGATAGCCACACAGCTACCCACTTGCAAGTAACTGTAAATGCTGGTGACTATTCTTAACTAGGGAATCTGTCATCCATTTAATATATATACAGCAATATTTGTGCTAAGGTGACTTTTCTCCTACTACTTCCAATGGAAATGGAAAGCAAATCCTTGTGGAAAGTGTTGCACTCTCCCATTTCCTAGGCCTGCAAAAAATAAACAAGGGAAATATTGCACTCTCCCGCTTCCCAGGCGTGCAAAACATAAGAAAATAAATAATGCTTGTATGCAGACAGTTCTCTACCTATGAGCCAATGGGAGAGTGGGAGAATAAGGGTGCCCGCTGTCACCTATCATTCCTTAAAATAAACAAATGTCCAAGTTCACCTTATGGAGTATGTCATTCACTCATAATAATAAAGGCTTATGCTTATGTCTAGGATGGTTTGGCCCATTGCTTATATCCTGTGCACCTGTAGTAGTAATGCTTGCTGCATGGGGAAAGTACTTCAGTACTATAACAAATCACTCTAGCACTCCATACCTTAACACACTATACAAGAAGAAATCATGAGTTGGATACTTATGTAGCCCATTCAAATACTATCATTCAAATGCTTCGACATGGCATATGTGAGAAGAGTAACTGCTGTATTGGCTGATCTTATAAAAGCAGTATGACCAGATATACTCCACAATGTATGGGGTAAGAAAACAAAGCATATATTTAGGCACAAAGTCCACCTTTAACAGCATAAACCACAAAAAGCTAGCTGGGAAGCAACCTGTAAAACAAAACAGGAGAGTATGAGCATGGGCCCCAGGAAATTATAGTATACCATAATATTAATTGCTTTGCATTTACTTAGAAGCAGTTCTTCATCATTATCTCTCTAACCATCCTCTGCACTTTCCAGACAAAGCCTACTTAAAATCTATAAACATATATGAAGTATGTGACAAATTCTATACTATCGACAAACAACAAAATCCAAACTAAAGAAAAATGAGCCAAACAGAAGAAAGCGCTCCTATACACAAACCACTTTATTCACGATAATCCAAAAAACAGTCTTGAAGTGTGCAGAATACACATACACTTTTCGTCGCTTTAGGTTGCAGCAACTTCCTCAGAAGACAAAATACTGTTATTGATGGTACGTTTAAATAGTAAATGTAGGAAGTAATTATAAACTCATTAATTGATTAATTAATTACAACCAGTTCTCGTCACTGCTAATCAAGTAAAATTTAAAAGCCAAGGCAATTCCTAAATTCTAAAAGAAATTACTAAAAACTACATTTAAAAACACTTAGAAACAAAAAAATAATACATAAATTTTGCTTTTTCGACAAATTGATAAGGGGAACCAATTATTTCAAGCATTTACAGTGGAAATAATACATAAAAGGGCAAGCAAAGAAGAAACAAGAAAGGGTTAATTATTCCCTTATTTGCATTTTTAAAATACCACTAAAAACTGGCTTAAGTTATGTCAAACACTTATACTCAAGGCCAGTCATACCAGAATAAATACATCCTAATGTTAAAGTCACTTATATTTAAGTGTTATGTTGTCAAATAATGCAACAGTTGTGTCATTACAATAAATGATTATGTTAGCAAATTCTTAATTATAGAATAATTTATAAAATTAGAAATATTTATAATTAATCATTACAATAAGGATATTAATATATACAAAAATAAATATGCCTATATACAAATCAATTTAAAATATATAAAAATAGTTGGTAAGGCTTAAAATATTAATATATTAATAAAGATATTAAATGTAGTCTTCATCAAACCATACTAATAAATAATATAGTGAATATATGCAAATATAAATATGTAAACATATATATATAAATAGTAAATATAATAAATATAATAAAAATATGTATATTAATATAAATAAAATAAAATATTATAATAAATGTCTCTCATAAATAGCTGTACTAATGTATTTACAATAATCATTTGTATACAATTGATGTAATACTACAATGTGATACCATATTAATGTATCATAATGTTAATTTACTGTTATAAAATGTAGTATTCAAGTCAATTATTATCTAATGTATTTGGGACATATTTAATTTAATTTATATATAATTAATACATAATAAATAAACTCACTATTTGTATATGTTAGTATGTTGATGTTACCTTTCCAAATTTTTTAGTCTTAAAATACATTTGATGGATGACATCTCATTGATACCAGGGGGTTGATTGGCATTTGTTGTAAGTTGCCAAATTAATTCTTTCCGTTCAAGTTTTAGTGGTTCATAGGGACACCTAGGGTCGAGTATTACTTGGTCGATGATCTTGAATTTAAAAGAATGACCTTCATTAAGGTGGCAGTGTCTAATTAATTTGGCAACTTACAACAAATGCCAATCAACCCCCTGGTATCAATGAGATGTCATCCATCAAATAGTGAGTTTATATATTAGGTATTAATTATATATAAATTAAATTAAATATGTCCCAAATACATTAGATAATAATTGACTTGAATACTACATTTTATAACAGTAAATTAACATTATGATACATTAATATGGTATCACATTGTAGTATTACATCAATTGTATACAAATGATTATTGTAAATACATTAGTACAGCTATTTATGAGAGACATTTATTATAATATTTTATTTTATTTATATTAATATACATATTTTTATTATATTTACTATTTATATATATATGTTTACATATTTATATTTGCATATATTCACTATATTATTTATTAGTATGGTTTGATGAAGACTACATTTAATATCTTTATTAATATATTAATATTTTAAGCCTTACCAACTATTTTTATATCTATTTTTAAATTGATTTGTATATAGGCATATTTATTTTTGTATATATTAATATCCTTATTGTAATGATTAATTATAAATATTTCTAATTTTATAAATTATTCTATAATTAAGAATTTGCTAACATAATCATTTATTGTAATGACACAACTGTTGCATTATTTGACAACATAACACTTAAATATATATAAGTGTTTGACATAACTCTTGCCAGTTTTAGTGGTATTTTAAATGCAAATAAGGGAATAAGTTTCTAAGTGTTTTAGTTTTTTTTTTAATTTTTTTTTTTTTTTTTAGAATTTTGCCTTTTTTAATTTTTTTTTTTTAGCAGTAGAGTAGAACTGGGTTGTACTAATTAATCAATTAATGAGTTTATAATTACTTCCTACATTTACAAGCTGCTAAAAAAAAATATGTGTATTCTTCACACACTTCAAGACTGTTTTTGGATTATCGTGAATAAAGTGCACCAACTCATGGCGATGTCCATGTATCTCTCCTGTATGATCTACATCAAGAAACACTTTACATTATTACCAACCGTTCATCATGATATCTATCTACTCCCTTTCACCACTTGCCCAATTACATCTATAGGAATGTTTAATCTTCTTATCAACTGTTTCTATTTTTTCCTGTCCTCTGCATCTTGCTCTGTCACGCAACCACCTGCATCTATAGCAATGTTTAATGTGATGTTATTTAACTCAAATGTCAATAATAAATAAATAAAATATTCCTCATGCATTATTCTGTAATTGCCCTTAGCATTCTCTGTTCCATGCTTTATTCTGTAATGTTGCTTAAAATCCCTCCTATAGTGCATTAATCTGTAATGGTCCTTAGCATTCCTCTTTCCATACATTATTCTGTAATGTTCCATGGCATTCCATATACCAAATATAATGCTCCATAGCATTCCATGTGCCGTGTGTTATTCTAATGCTCCTTAATACTGCCTTGTCCCATACATTATTTTATAATGTCTCATGCATTCCTTGTGCCATGCATTATTCTGTAATTGTTCTTATCACTCCCTAGTTTTATACATTATTCTGTATTGCTCCTTATCACTTCCTGTGTCATGTATTATTCAGTAATGATCCTTTGCATTCCCTGTGCCATGCATTTGTCTGTAATGCATTATTCTTTAATGCTCCTTAGCATTTCCCATTGCATGCATCATTCTGTATTTTTATAGTTATTAGATTATTTCAGCTATCCCACCATAAACTGGGATACATATACAACCACTAGGATGAAAGCTCAAAGATTCCTGGATTTTTGCAATGCAAATACCCTCGAATAGCTAGTCTGCCTGCCTACAAGGGATGTAAATATCCTGGAAAGAAATATAATGCCTGAACTTCGAGCAAACCCCAGAATCTTTATGAACTTTTCTGTGGCTAGCTACTTGATATTAATGGATGACATAACTAAATTCCAAGCCCTCCCCACTCAAAAATCAGAAAGTAAACAACTGCATAGAAAAAGCAGTACCAAGCCAAAATACACTTAGGAAAAACCCCAAAAACAATCCCCTTTGGTGGACCCCAGCCAAAAATACACTTAGGAAAAACCCCAAAAACAATCCCCTTTGGTGGACCCCAAAATAAATAGATTGTACAACATAAGAAAGAAAATCCTGTCCAAAATCATCAATTTCAAAAAGCAAATCATGGGACTAATCAAGTCCACCAAAGCCAACTTTTGAGGCAGAAACCCAATAAGCTTAGGATAACCATAAAGAATTTTAAATATTCACTGCCAATTCTCCCCAAACTATCACTAAAGAACATGTCCTCACTGCGCTCTCAAAAGCTAAATGCACTGCAATGATCCATCATTACAATATCCCAGGATGCCTCATAAAGAGCCTCATAAATAGCTTGAAACATGACCACTCAAGCCCACAAGAATTTCTATCAAACCTAGTGCAAATACATTTGACACAATATCTCACTAGAGTATTATAGACAAACTCACATACATAGGCATAAATCCCTATCTAACCTGGTGGATAGCCAAGAGGCCTATTACTAGTGGTCTCCCACTGGCCTCAGTACTGGGACCTCTCCTGTTTAGAATATACTTCTCTGAAGTCAAGGCAAATGATTAGGCCTTTGTATGACCGGATTCACTGACGACTGCAAACTGAGTGCAATCACTGAATCCCCCAAGATGCAACTATCCTCCTAGATGGTCAGACACTGACAAATAACTGTAAGGGGGGGAAACTGTTGACAGTAAATTGAACTTTGATCACCTTATGTCCATGGTGGTGAGAAACTCCTTCTATGTGGCACAACCTATAAGTAAGAGAATGACATTCAGATCTAAGGAGGTCATAATCCCACTATACTTAGCTCTCAACAGTGACAGAGGTTCCTCAATAAAAAAGCCCTGTTACTGTATTCGGTCTCCTACAGACTATTAATAGGCGATCTTTGCCTAACCTACAAGGCATTCCCCAGTCCAGCCCTAATGGATCTACTACACATTTGCAAAACAAAAATTAGAATAACCTGATCTAAGGATCTAAACCTTGTCTATGACATAAACAAAACATGTTAGAAGGACAGGTACTTGTCTCAGAGATTACCACTTCACTCAACCTCTTAGCCCAAGTAATCTGGCAAAGGCTGACATAGTGGGGGTGCAAAGGCCCCAAAATGGGGGGGGGACTTTAAATATTGCTCTTATAAACTTAGAAAGTTTTTAGAATAACATGGCATGTATTCAAATGCATTTTCTAAAGTATATGGATTCTGAAACTCAAATGTATGACATATTCTACTCATTTAATTCCTTAGTTCACACCACTGATTTGACAGAAAACCCAGAAAACCAAAAATTTTATGAGAAACAGACAGAAATTTTGAGGCAAAAACCTAGACATTCTGTCAAAATCTGGACAGTTGAAAGGTATGCCTGAATTATCATGTGTCCCTTATAGACAGGGGCCAGCCTGTAGATTCCCTAAGGCAGGGACATATACCATAGCCATTCAAGTCCTTGGGCATTGATAACTAGGAAAATTTGGGCATGAATAGCTATGCTTAAAAAGGCTAATAGTCCATTAGACTATGAACTCACAAAACCTTATGCCATCTCTTCATCTATTACATGATTCAAAAAACTGCAACCAGTTTCAGATCTGTCTGTCTGTCAATCCACAGACTCCATCCCCTTTCTACTTATAACCACATTTGTGCACATCTAAAAGTTGTACTTAGTAGTTGCATGTTAAAGTTATAATCAGTAAGCATGATTTATGAAAATGCATTTCCTGATGTGCAGCTCTAACATGAGACTACCCTTTACAGTTCCAGCTTTGTGTGTAGAAGGACTCCAAAGGTATATGTATGCACTCCTATCTTGCTATGCCCACTTCTGCATTTCAATTAAGGGAGTTTGTGCAGGAAACCCTGCTCATTTTGCGAAAGAAGAAAAGTCATGGTATGCATAAGTATTACTTTATGCATGTGCATTTCTGTATGTCAGTATTATGTATGCGTACTGGGACAGTGTGTGACTGAGTCTGTGGGTGTCATTGTGTGAATGCCTATTTGTGCATGTGCGGATATAGGATGTGTGTATTAGAAGTGGCACTTCCTTTCAACCCTGCTGCTCATTTTTTCTGGCCAGGTGATAAACCAATTTCCTGTAACCTAGTTCAACAATATGAGCTGTGGCCAGAGATATATATTTTATACTCAAACCTAATGTTGTTGCCCCACCACAACCTATCACTTAAAAAATGTACTTAACCCTCACAATGTCGCGGCTATGCATAAAAGAAAGGGATATATTATTTTCAGCTATCACCCCTTGTTTCCAGAAAATGTTTACTTTTAGAGGTGCAAATATCTGACATAATCATGCTTGTATAGATCCTTGGTGGAGATGTCAGGCCCAGACAGCAAAGCAAAGGGTAAAGTCCAGTATTCCATGGATGCCCTTTCAACACATTTTTATTCTTTCTCTGAGGGAGGAGGTCCATGGAAAGATATTGAGTCACCATGGTCTCACATGCCAACTGTTTACAGCATTTATTGTCTAGAAATAATATTAAAGATTTTTTGCCAAATTCTAAAGGTTTTATGAGTAAAAGAAAAGCGGGTCTGACAGGACCTAGTATGATGTTGATCTCCTAAATAAAAAAAATAAACAATAAAAAAAAAAAAAACAGAGAAATGGGCATTATTGTATGGAATCTGCCTACCACGCAAACAGTTACCCTTCCTGATAAACATAAATACATTTGAATAACATTTTCTTCAGAAGACAGAAGGTTTTTCAATAGGGATAATTATCTGCTCAGTTTTGTTGCTGAAGGAGCTAACGAAACCCTGAGAAGTTTGTTTAAATGTAGCAATGGCAAGAAAGTTCTCAGTATTTATTTATTTATTTGCAACCATATATCCCTCTCATGCCAGTGCATAGTCCTGTGTTAAAGCTGGATGTACATTGTGTGAGAAAGAGCCCCAAAGCTTTGGAGTCATCTAATTCATCTAATTCTTGGCAGAGTATGTCCTATATATTTATAGCTACAGCAATAGCTAACTAATAAAAATGCATCGTTATGTATTTCTTCTTTATTTACACTGATGCCAGTGTGTCCCTCCCCTACTTTCTTTACTTCTGTCACATTCCGTAGTTTTACTGTTGTAACATTTTTTAAACTTTAAATCTTTTAAAGAGAAAGATCTGTACTGGTATAATAAAAACATTTTTTGCAAACTAAATACATAAAGAAAGAAATAATCTGAAAATGCTGAAAAAAATGCCTGCACTGCAGGTATCCCAACTATCATAGCAGAATGCTTCCCAAGTACAAACCAACAAAGAACAGAAGACCATTCCATGTTGTCACTAAAATCTGTCTCTCCTGAAGTGCTTGCTTTACTGTTCTGTGCCTGTTTTTTTGTAATTGGATGCTTGTTCTGACAAAAACTTGATGAAGTGCTTTGGGTTGCTTGTATCCAAAAAAATTGTAAATTAAAACTAGCTGAAGCAACTTTAAACCAGTAATAACCAAGCTTCAGAAGTGATCACTATTGCTTATAAATATAGGTACACACAGGAACAATTATGCTCTATGGCAAGGGAAACATTGTCTTATATTATATAACTATAAAGTAAGAATGATAAAGGATGAAACTCCAAGAGAGAGGGTATGCATCATTGAAGTATTTAAACTGATAGCACTACCAGACTAATGTTATAAGGCACTGCCTTGAAGTACAAACATAAGTAGCTAGGAAAAACAGATTGGAAATTATCATAAAATCTTCACATAAAAGTAGGAAGGGCAATGCCCAAAAGATAAAAACTCCCTCATTGGTGTCAATAAGCTGTTCAGGGGAAAAATCAAGTCCAACAAAGTCAAATTCATATGGGAAAAATGCCTTCCAAGCTATGGATAACCATAAGTCATTTTTCACTTATGTATGCAACCTTAAAGGGAACACCCAGCAGTGGAACTTCCAATACCAAACCGAGGGATAAAGCAAATTTTATGGCCAATAAACGTATCTCCAATTTCATTCCCTATCACCCCTACTTTCTCCCCAGGAAATACCCACTAACATTTCTCCTCAACTATCACTAAAGAACAGATCCTCACTGTACTCTCCAGAGCTAAAAACACTGCATCTGTGGGTCCTGATAATATCCCAGGATGCCTACTGAATAGCTTGAAACATGGCCTATCAGGCCCACTAGAATCCATATTCAACAACAGCCTTCAGACAGGCTTCATCGTTAGGGAATGGAGGACTGCAACTATCATCCCTCTCTACAAAGATGAACCATCAATAAACCCAGGAAACTACCGACCGGAGGAATGAAATTTGTAAATAATGTCATGTATTTGAGTTTCAGACTTCATATACTTTAGAAAATGCATTTGAATACATACTCAGTTATTCTAGCATCTTTCTACGTTTGTAAGAGCAATATTTAAAATCTGTCCCTGTTTTTAGGCCTTTGTACCCCCTAGTGCAAGACAATGGAAATACTTATTTTGGACCTTATAAACAAATACATAGGAAATCTTCAAACACTGGACCCATCCCAGTTCAGTTTCATCAAGGGCAGGTCATGCCTAGTAAACTTGATGGATTTTCTTGAGAAAGTCACAACTATGAACGAGGACAAAATGGTACATACTGCCTACTTTGACCTGGCAAAGGCATTTGACACAATACCTCACTTGGATATTATAGACAAGCTCACAAATTTAGACATAAATCTCCATGTCACCCAATGGACAGCCAACTGGCTCACAGATAGGAAACATGAAGTCAGGGTGGGGGAATCTAACTCTACCAAGAGATTTGCTATGAGTGGTGTCCTACAGGGCTCAGTACTAGGATCTCTCATGTTTGAAATACACTTCTCTGAAGTCAAGGCAAATGTAGGAGGCACTTGGCTGAATACATTTGCTGATGACTGCAAGTTGTGTGCAATCACTGAATTTCATCAAAGATGTAGATATCCTCAACAAATGCCAGAACCATGGCCTAAAACCCAATGCAAAAAGAAAATAGTTACACTTTTTGGGAAAACAACCACCCATGGAAATTACAACATTGATAACACTATCAGAAGAGTAGACCCAGTTGTAAGGGACTTGAGAACTGAGGTTGACAGTAACCTGAACTTTGATCATCATGCATCCATTGTAATGTGAAAATCCTTCCCTGTGGTGCAACTTATAAGTTAGGACATGACATCCAGATCTACAGAGATCATAGTCTCACTATCCTCAGCCTTCATTAGACCAATAACTGAGTACACTGCATCCTTTGGCATATACCAGACCAGGCATTTGCAGCAGCTGGAGCAGCCAAAGAATTTCCTCACTAAAACAGTTTACAGTGAAAATAATATTTCCTTTGTTGACCACCTCAAATCCTTGTCCCTGTACTCAGTCTCCTAAAGATTGCTGAGGAGCGATCTATGCTTAACTACAAGGGATTCTCCAATCCAGCCCTTATGGATCTGCTATATATTCACAAAACAAACTTCACTAGAATTATCCAATCTAAGAATCTAAACCTCGTCTGTGACATAAACAAAGAAATGTTGGAGAGATTGGTATGTGTCTCCGAGATTTCCACTTCTCTGGAACAGAACCCCATTCATGTGAAACAGAGCTCTTCCCTAAACCTATTCAAATGCAATTTGGACCAATGGATGGGAAATCGCAAACTGGGTTGTCATCTGTGGTCTTTATGGAAAGGGCTAGATTGTAAATGCCTTAAGGCACAGGCATATATTAAAACCATTGCTGCCCGTGGGCACTGGTAATTGGGAAAACTGGGGCATGAATGTCTAGGCTTAAAAAGGCTATAGAGCCATTAGTCTAATAATGTCCTATGAAAGTATGGCAACTCATATCATGAATCTGACAGAAAAAGAAGATCAGTTATGACCACTGATAAATATCAATCATGCCTCAGCTCATTTGGACATATTTCCATAGAACACTCATAGTTTCTTATAGCATCATTACATTTGGAGCTTGCATCCTTATTTTAATAACTTGCCAATTATTGATAGAGAAAATAAGAAAGAGTTAGTTGCAATCAAATTAAAACTCATTGTGTAGGATGCACTGCAGTGGCTATATTACCCATTGTTTTCATTTATTATCCACATTTTTGATATTTTACACAACTATTTCCACAGATGACTGAGCTACATGTTAGGGGCATAAAAAGAAATGTTATGATTTGAGACAGAAATACAGTGCCACTATTAATATATAATTAATTGCACTGATGTTGCTAGTTTGTTTAGCGGGTCTATATTAGATTGCCAAAATGGTATTCTGGTGAACACCTGTTCAGTGACCAGTAATCAGCAAAAATTGCTTCAGTGATCCGCTGAATGCACTAAGGGCAACAAAATAGTTGCCTGAAGCACAACAGACAACTACAGGACTTTGCCTTTTTCTCCATTGTAATGCGATCTCAGAGTTGGCATATATAGTTAGGGAGGTGGGAGTCAAAGCCCCCCACATCGGAGATATGGGGGGCAAAGCCCCCCACTTGGGTGGGCATGAGTCAAGTAAATTTTTGCCTGTTGTGTGTCGGGCAACTATTTCATTGCCCTTAGTAAATTCAGTGAACTGCTGATGCAATCTTAGCTGATTACAGGTCGCTGAATAGGTGTCCGCTGGAATACCATTTTGACGAACTAATATAGACCCTGTTTAGCAATATGCAGATATGCATTTTTGTAAAATGTTCTTTAATACTTTTAAATCTTAGTAAGTTTTCAGCTATTATAATTTATAAGCTAAAACCTTATATGAAGTTGAAAAAACTGATATTGACACATTTCTTAAAATCATACAGTTTCAAGTATATTTAAGCATCATTTACACTGCTGTGAATATAGGCATACATTTTCCTATTTCTATTAAGACAAACAAATGTAAGCAACTAACTAAATGTCAAAAACATTACTCAAAAGGAAACTATTGGAAGAATATGAACGTTAAATCTACCAGAACAATCATGCTGCTATTAATGTGTCTGGGATTCATAGATGTTTATTGCATTGTGTAGTACAAATTAACATGGGTAGCAACAATGTACAAGGTGTGTAAGATTTTAAGTGATAGATATCGTAGTCTCACAAGTGACAAAAATAGCTCAGAATGCAGATTTTGCTAATAAGTGCAAAATGACATGGAAATGAGGAAAGCTATGCAAATAAGGCACATGGTATATGCAAATAACGATACCCAAAATGGTAGACCAATTCAAAAATGTATAAAATAAGTATGCAGCACCATGAGGCATGTCACTCGTCTTGTGAATTCAAATAAGACGATGAAGCTTCCGTGTTTATTTAAGATGATTGTTACACACACACACACACCAGGATGGATGACTAAAACAAACAAACTGACTGACTGCTACACATATACATACTTCCACTCTGACTGCTTACACAAAATGGCATTCTGCTTGCATTTGCTCAGTAGTTATATGCAAGTGCCCATGAACTTCAGTGGCTTTAAAGGTACAATGCACACACACTATGATCTACATCCTCTGTCTTCGATAATTTTGTCATGCACATGAAAAATCAGATATACATACAAATTATATAAATGCATAAACAACAACAATCATGTTCAGGTTGCCATGTATCTAGGATTAGGTCTTGAGATATGACCTGACATCGGAATATAATAATCAGTATTGGATTTAGCAACAGGAACAGTGTCTGGGGAATGCTCTTCATTAGGAACTTCAGGGACAATTTCAGGAACAGGAACAGAAGATGAATTGTTCTATGGAACAGGAACATTCGATAGCATACTCTGAGAATTAGAGCCTCCATTACAGACAAGATGCTGTAACACTGCCTCCGACACTGGCAATAAATGTTTCCGATTCCACCTAAATTCCATTCCTTGTGACTTAATGATGTACAATCTTGGTTCCTCACATAGATGTTTCACAAGACCCACTCGATCAAAACCTTTTGCTGCATACATCCTCACTATCTCTCCTTTTAATGGACTGAGAGGTTTGCTGGTTTTGTCATAATGGAATTTCTGTGACAAGTGCTTTTTCATGAATTGGGCTTTTACTGCTTTGTTGTTTTTAGCACTTGGAACAAACAAATTTGTACTAATTGGCAGTGTAGATCTAATTTGTCTTGGCATAAGTCTCTGAGCAGATGAACTAAGAAGATTGTCTCCAGGAATTTTTCTGAGATTAAGCAAATTGAGAAAAATATCGGTATTGTCTCTTTTGGATTTCTGCCCCAAATGTTTAGCAATTTGAATTGCATGTTCAGTCAAGCCATTAAACTGTGGATACTCAGGACTACTAGAAACATGAACAAAGTCCCATGTCTCAGCAAATCTTTTGAACTGCTGACTTGTAAACGGTGCGCCATTGTCAGAAACTACTTTGTACGGACTACCATGGACAGAAAAATGTCTCTTCAGTTTCGTAACGACAGTACTGGAAGTTAGGTAAGGAAGTAGGTCAATCTGGAACTAATTTGAATACAAGTCTACTAAGACCAAGTAATCTTGACCATTCCATTCGAAAGTATCTGTGACTACTGTTGACCAAGGTAGTTCAGGAATCTGGTTTAGCTGATGTGGTTCTTTTTGTTGGTGCAGTTTAGTACTATTCCAAATAGAACTAGCTGAGATTTCCTTCTCAATATCCTTTAATATAGAAGGCCAAAATACTAGTCCTCTCACTCTTTTTTTGGTAGAATCAGGTCCTGGATGACCTCTATGCAAGATTTTAATGTACTGTTGTTGCAAGGGTTTTGGAATTACCACTTTTGGACCTTTCATGATAATACCATCTTCTGTCAAAATCTTGCCTGTATAAGGAAAATACTGCTGCACATCTGGTGGTAAAGAAGATTGTTTTGCAGGCCATCCTTGACTGATAAAATGGTTCAACTTCTGGAGAACTGGATCTGATGCTGTGTGATTTCTAAGCTTCTCAAGATGCATAGAAGAAAAATTTCTGACTTCCATGACCTCAAAATTAGCTTGATTATTGTCATGCCTGTCAGTGGTTTGCCTGGTGATTGGATAAAGTATCAGTAAGGTAAATAAGTTTGCCTTTTATGTAAACCATACTGAAATTGTACTTTTCTCAAATTTAACATAATGCATCACAGTTTAACAGAAGCTGTATGTATTGGTTTTCTCAAAATAGTAACTAAAGGTTGGTCGTCAGTCTCAATTTGGATATGTCGGCCATAAATAAAATCACTGAACTTCGAACATGCAAACACTATTGCCAAAAGCTCTTTTTCAATTTGTGAATACTGCATCTCAGTTTGAGTTAGAGTTCTAAATGCATAAGCTACTAATCTGCCCTCTTGTAGAATAACTGCACCAAGACTATATTTTGAAGCATCACAAGAAAGAGTTACAGGTTTGTGAACATCTTAATATGTCAAAGTGGGTGGACTGGCAATTTTCTGTTTCAGGACATAAAATGCTCTTTGGTGTAGTTCCAACCAGGACCACATTATGTTTTTGCATGTCATCTCTTGTAGTGGTGCTGAAAGCTCTCTCAAATCAGGAATGAACTTGCCTAAATAGTTGACCATTTCAAGAAAACGTAAGGATGTGGCATTTTCTGGAGCTGGCATCTTAAGAATTGCATCTTGCTTGGACAGATCTGGTTGTAAGCCTGAACTGGTAAACAAATGACCCACATAAGTAACTTCTTTCAGCCTAAGTTTACATTTCTGAGGATTCAGCTTAAGATTAAACTTCTCGAGCATGATCTAGAACTTTCCTGAGGTTTCTATCATGTTTGAGTTCACCATTGCCTCCAACAAGAATATCATCCACTATAACTGCACAGGAGTAGTCTGAAAAAATTTGCTCCATCACACATTGGAAGACTTCACAGGCAGAATTTATTCCAAATGGCATTCTCAGAAATCTATACCTTCGAAATCCTGCACTGAAAGTGGGTAGCAAGGAAGATTTTCAATCAAACAAAATTTGCCAAAATTAACTTTTTGCATATAAGACAGAAAAAAACATGGCATTTGGCATGAGAGAAGCAACTTCTTCAACTATTCGTATCAGATGATGAGGTCATTTGAGTGCTTTACTCAAATCTCTTGGATCAATTCATATTCAATGTCATCTGAGGTTTTCTTATGAGATACTGTCATGGAGGACATCCATTCAATTGGTTCTTTTACTGGACATATTACTCCTAAGTGCACCATTCTGTCTAGCTCTGCTTTTACTCTGCCCTGTATTGCTACTGGAAATTTTTGTGCTGATCTAACAACTGGATTTACCTCATGGTCTAACTTCATGTAGTATACAACTGTGAGTTTGCCAAGCTCGTCTATGAAAATATCAGCATATTCAGAAAAAATATTCTGTGTGAAACCTTTGTTGACACTCGTGCTTGCATGGTGGACTTCCTTATTAAATGAAAGCAGTCCCATTTTCAAACTATTTTTGAGGCCTAACAATGACTGCATGTGTCTTTTGACTACATAAAACTGCAAGTCATGGCTGTTCCCAGCAGAATAGCATGAAAGCACTACTGAGCCTTTAGACTGAATCACTTCAGCACAATAAGTAACAAGCTTTGCACACTTTACAAAATCAAGTTTTTCAACGGCTTTTACTTTAATAAACATTTCTGCTGATATAACATTACACTTTGAACCAGTATCAACTTTGAGCTCTACAGGTCTCCCATTAATCAGAACAGTACAAAATACTTTGCTTTTTCCCCAACAAATCTACTGCATTAATCTTTTCCTCAAGTACAGAGACACCATCAACATAAAAAGTAGGGTCGCAGCTTTCTATTTGATCAACTTGCTTCTTTGAGTGCTCTCTCTTAATAAAAGAATGTGCCTGTTTAGATTTACAATGCTTTCTGAAATTATTTCACTTTCTACATCTGTGGTATTTCTGACCAAAAGCTAAGCACGTCTCTCATTTAGGTTCATGACTGCCTCTACAATTACGACAGTTGACTATGAAGGTTACAAGGGTCTTGCTAAATCACCCCTTGGCTTTGCTGTGTGCCATGGGTTTTACTAAAGTTGCCCTGGGTCTCACTGTAGGTGTGGCTCCCTTTGACATATATCTCTTAACTTCATGCTGCATACTATCAACATTCATACTGGAAGAAGCTGCAAGCATGCTCTTTTCTCTCATAAGCATGTTTGTGTGGTCAGCTCATATATTTGACAAAGCTCTATGGTTTTGCTTAAAGTTAAATCACTGTATCGAAGCAAAATCTTTCTCACTGCCTCATTATTAAGACGACACATAAGCTTGTCTTTTATCAACTTATCTCTCAGATCGCCAAATCTGTAAGTTGTAGCCTTGTTTCTCAAGTCAGTTATATATGCTGCAAATGTTTCACCAGGCTTTTGACCTCTTGTATAAAATATATGTCTTTCCATTGTAATATTCATCTGAGGGTTGCGCATTTCTCTAAATTTACATTTTAAGCACTCAGGGTGTTCTCACATTTTAGCCTGTACCACAATATGGCAGTTCTACCCCTCCTCTGCATAAACAGCAGGTGCATACACAAACTAACATTCTCTCTCAATGGCTTCTGAACCAGCTAAATTGAGCAGAAAAATGCTTTTGTACATGTGTCTTTATCAGAAAAAGGAGCCTGTATGAAAATATCATATTCTTACTTAAACACTCTCCAATTTTCTGCAATATTATTATCAAATATATTATTATTAAACACAAGCAGACCAGTTCTGCAAAATCCCTCTGCCATGCCAAATATGTTTCAAACACACACCAGGTACTTGTAATTATATTCAACTGTACAACAGACTCTTTGAAATAACTGTACTCTTTGAAAAGATTGTGCTGTAATACTGCACACACTGCCAACACTTTGCACACTTCAGGCACCTTGAATAGCTTTAGTTAATGGGAAAAAGTAGTACATTGCAAAAAAATATATTTGTTTTCCCTTTTTTAAACATTTTATGCAATTTGGATATTTTCATAATTATTTTGTGTACTTTCATCAATATGTCTCAGTTTCAAACATTTTGTTTATTCAGTAATTTGTTTTGAACATTTTGAATGCTTTGTTTCATATTCATCAAGTAAAAAAAATCATTTAAAAGAGTTTAAGTACCTGGAAATATTTTCTGACCTGTTTGTGAGTTGTTTGCGAGTCGTTTCAGCTATTCCTGTATATCCCTTCATTACTGACTGTGCTCCTCGTCGTTTTGACTTCGGATCCCATTCTGATACCATGTCGCTTGTCTTGTGTATTCAAATAAGACAATGAGGCTTGGGTGTTTGTTTAAAATGTTTATTACACACAAACACATCAGGATGGATGACTGGAACATAAAACTTAAATGAACTAACTAACTAACTGACTGCTACACACATACATGCTTCCACTGATTGCTTACATAAAATAGCACTCTGCTAGCACATGCTCAGTACTTATATGCACGCGCCCATGAACTACAGTGGCTTTAAAGGTACAGCACACACACTATGATCTACAAGGCATGTGCCTGTTTTTACACTGGGAATTGTGATGTTTATGAGAGAAGAAGTACTAGAATTAGCAGCTATAACTCAACAACATATGATGATAACCACTGCCAAGACCCATTGCCTATAGTATTATGGGAATGTATGTGCCAACAGAGAAGGTACAGATACTGTACGACACTAACAGCTAACTTACTATCAAGTCCTATATCATCCATTTAAAGCAATACTGTTAAAAACATCAGATTTAATCACAAATCATTGTAAATATTACATATGTAAAGAATTGAACATAACATGATATAGGACTTGATAGTAAGTTCTTTTTAAAATTGAACAATTACTATTTAATTGATTATCTAATTGGTTAATTAAGTTGTACAAATGATATATATTGGATGTGTAAATGAATGATTTTACTGGTTTGACAAAGCTAAACTACAGTGATTGAAAGAAACCATTAAACCTACACCAGCAAAGTGTGAGTGAGGGCTAATTAGACCAGCTTTACCTTGAGAGATCTTGCCTGGAGAACAGATGCCCCAATATATTAATTGCATATTCTTTCAAAAAAAAGTAGCAAACAGAAGCATCACTGGATCAGAGTGACTGCCAGAGTTAAAGACTATGTCTGCAACTGGAGAGTGTTTTTTACATCTGAATGGTTCTACTTTACCTTGTGGAATTGGGAATTCATCGTAGTATTTTTTGGTCTGAATAGACCTGACTTGTTATGGCTTGTTGCGTTTCATCACCTAGCTCCTGCTTTTAAGCTATGAACTGTTGTCTGGGTCTGAATAGACGTGGAGACTGATTCTGTTGTGTCTTAGACGTTGTGCTTAGTGACAAGAAACTTTTTTCCATGGTATAAACACCAGCAGTATTTTTCATTATTTCTTTACCTTCTAGACATGTTATCACACCAAAAGACTGCAAAAGGCATTTGCACAGAGCTGTGAAGAGTCAAGATCTGCCAACATTAGGGTTTCCTTCTCACTCTTTTCACTTTGGAAAGGCATCTGACCTTGCTAAGTAGGAGCAGATTTTACTAAAAAGAATGTTGTTGTAGGTAACTGGGTCCCTGTTTATCCTGATGAGTCATGCAGGACAGAGGTGCCGGAAGCTGCTGAAGAATGGGGGGGGGTGGTAGGCAGAGGGTCAGAGGGGCACTTAGTGGTCTAAAAAGGGCTATTTTTTAAAAACTATTTACTACCACAACATAGGTTCACTTGGAGGACATTTTAAGCCTAGCCAATTTCCCTTTTGGTACTTGAATTAACATTTCCTGATTGATCTTACCTGTCCCATGGTTGTTAATTGTATGTTAGCCCCAGTAAGAATAAATGTTATTAGACTATAGATCATTTGAGGGGACCCATGTAAGGAATGCAGCATTTAGGAACTGCCTCTATCCATTAGTGGCATGAGGGGCAAACCTGGAGTACATTTTCTATTACCCATCCTTAAATCCAAGTTGCATAGGAATATGGACAGGGATGAGCTTTGTTTTACTTGAATGGATAGTCTGTTCTGGAACAGTGGTAGCCTCTGTGATATATATCCATCTCTCCACAACATTCAGTTTAGATACCTGGACTGAGTGTTTCTGATGCCATTTGACTTGCTGATATTCAGTAAATCCACCGTATTAGGTCAGAGGATGCCTTGTATGCCAGACATGTCACCTCTAAGCACTCTGTAGGATACTGAGTATAGCGATAAATCTTTGAGGTGGTCCATGCAAAACCTATTGTTTAGGACTTTTATCCTTTTAGTAAAGTATATCTGTGGGTATTCCAGTTGTTGCATTGGTCTGGATAGATGCATGCCAAAGTGGGCATTATACAAAACAATTAACCTAATGAGGCCTTTGCAAAGGGGGACAATAACATCTCTAGATCTAGTCACAATCAATTTGTTTATAAGCTGTGCAATACAGAAAGACTTTCTTATGACTCTGGGCACATATTGATCAAAAGTTACGTCACTGTACACACAAGATTCTAAATGCCAAACAACTGGGTCAGTCCTCAGGGGGCATTGTCAATTTGGCAGTTCCCTGGAGTAGATGAGTTCCCAAAAGATATGATAATATATTTCTTGGAGTTTAGTTTCAATTCATGATTCTGGCACCAGTTATTGTTTGAGACAAACCTTCCTGAACAATGGTTAAGTCATTTGGGGATTCAATAACTGCTCCTAGCTTGCAGTCTTCTCAGACTTTGTCAGCCAAAGCCCTTTTGTGTTTCCTTTTACATTTGAGATGTATATGCCATACAAAAAAAGTCTCAGCACTGAACCCTTGGAGACTTCATTGGTGACTGGTCTCTTCCCCTGTTTTGATCTCCTGCATTCTGTGAGCAAGCATACATGTATACATTCTTTGATACACCTTCTTGACTGTATTAAATTATATTCAATGGATAATACAGCAGCACTTGTTAGAATGTGTTTTAAATTTGTAGTTTGGAACAGTCTTCTAGTAAGCAATGAAACAAAACGTATGAACCAATAATGACAAAGCTACCCGTTTTAGAACTCTTCAACCATAAAAGGCCATTCAAACTTGTGTCATTACAATCCGCCAATATCAGTAAATATGCAAAATCTATGCAGAAGTAAGTCATCCAAATAATTCCACATTAAAGGGATCTGTAACTAATGAAGAGGTTGCTGCTAGCAAACAATTTTATATTTCATTGTTTCATCTACAAATAAAGTGCCTGTTGTCCTTGAAGAATAAATTGCCTATGCTACATTAAAAAATGATAAGCTAGTAATTTTGCAATGGGGAATGGATGGCAAACTGATTACACAAAGATAGCTACTAGGTAACTCCTCCAAAGGAGGACATTCATAGGACTGCAGCATCTACATCCTTTAAAGTACAACACAGTACAGTATCAGCTATCCATCTTCATACTGTGGGAGTAGAACCCACAGCCTTCTGCATCAAAAAGCAAGTATACTACCTGTTCTGCTACTAACAATGCAAATGATGTATCATAGGTAGCACTAAACTTCTCTTCCCCTGAAGCTTTCAGCTCCTTACAAAATCCACTTGACACTCAACTAAATCTTTCAACTTCGCAGCACAAGAAATCTGGAAAAAGCCAAAATTTATTTGTGGGGGCAAAGGCCCAAAACAAGGGACACATTTTAAATATTGCTTGTATAATCTTAGAAAGTTGCTAAAATAAAGTGCTACGTGTTACCTTGTGTTTCCTGAAAGATAGGAAGACTGAAATGTAAAGGGCTATCATTCTTTAGTGAATGTAGTTCTCACTGATTTGCCAGAAAACCACAAATTTTAAGTGAAACAGACCAAAAAGTATGAGCCAACTATTCTGTGAAAATCTGGACAGTTGAGAGCTATGTCAACTCCCTGAATCACAAGTGGTGGTATGGGTGGAGAATTTAGGCTGTTGTTTGAGCCTAAGTAACACTAACCGCCAGGTATACCTAACTGAGGCATTTTACACACACACACACACACACACACACACACACACACACACACACACACACACACACACACACACACACACACACACTGGAGCTGCATAACTCCTGCAAATAAAAGAACAAAACTCTCCTTACTGGCATGACTCTGGCTCTAGCAGCACCAACAGAACAGCGGCAGCATAACTCCTGTAACACAGAGCAATAAGAGAACAAGAACAGCTAGTTTATCCATGTTAGAGTGAAAACTCCACTTCATTAATTTTTCCAGACAGGTCTTGCAGCTGTAAAAGTGGGGGGGGGCTCATTCTCCCCCTGGCTCTATGGTTCCGGCACCCATGATGCAGGATGCAACAATGTGGCTGTCATCCCTAAAGGACATCTGTTGCAGTCATATTTTGTGAATTTTCAGTGCATAGGGTCTGTTTCCACATACACTTA
>NC_056738.1:245351297-245368797 GCF_019279795.1 Protopterus annectens
TCTCCAGCTGTGCCCCTTTACCCAGACTATATGGTAGTAATTCAGCAAAAAATATGGTATCAGGCAATAAAACAACCAGAGCAAAAAGAAGCAAATGAGAAAAATACTGTAGCACTGGATGTAACACAGCAGAATATCCAATTTATTGTAAGTAAGCGCTTTCAAGGGTTCACCTCTTCATCAGACTTAGATAAAAATGACTTAAAACAACCACATTAAATAGCACTCCAATTAACATTAATTAATTCAATTAAAAACAATTGAACTTATTTAAAGCCATATTTAATATTTTTAAACATCACAACATACATAAGCTAAAAACACTAGTGTCTCAACTGTCTCGCTTTCAGGAAAGGTTTAATGGAGACCATATTATTCAAACCTGGTGCTTTATCAGCGCGCAGTAACATAATCCATTTTTGTTCACCTGCCTCAGTAATATTCCTCATATCTCCTCCCCTTTTTCTGACTGCAAGTATTTCCAAGACCAGGAACTTAAACATGCTCACTACCTTCATTCTTGATGTGCATAGCCAAGGCACTATTTTCCTTTTTATTTCTTATATCCCTCATTATGTTCAAGTATCCTGTCTTTGAACTGTCGATTAGTCATGCCAATGTAATATGAAAAACATTTAATACAATAACTCAAATATATTACATTGACTGTTTTACAGTCAGCATAATGAGAGGGCTCTATTCTAAAGCATGCAGGAGTTGTACTGCCTGTGCATATATATACACAGGTGCTAACTTTGTACACCCTAAACTAGGCTTTAGAATAGAGCCCTCTCACTATGCTGACTATAAAACTAAACAGTCAATGTAATATATCTGAGTTATTGTGTCAAATGTTTTTCATATTACATTGGCATGACTAACCGACAGTTTAGCTTCTACTTTGGCAGGTTCTGGCCTTATCTTACCACTCCCCACTCTATGTCCTAGGTAGGAGACCTTTGCCATTCCCACCTGACATTTGCTCGGCTTAATGGTCAACCCTGCCCTCTGTAGTCTGCCCAGCACCTCCCTGACATGCTGAAGGTGCTCTGGCCAGGAATGGCTGTAGATGGCAATATCATCTAGGTAAGTAAGGACAAACCCTCCTGCTCCTGCTAGGATATTATCCACCAGCCTCTGGAAAGTCGCTGAGGCATTCTTCATCCCAAAGGGCATCTCTGTGAACTTATACAAGCCAAAAGGAGTCACAAAGGCTGAATTCTCTCTAGCACTGGGAGTCAAGGGCACCTGCCAGTAACCCTTGGTAAGATCAGTGGTTGTAAGATACTTAACCCCACCCAGCTGCTGTAGGGCCTCATCTGTCCTAGGCATGGGGTAAGCACCTGACTCTGTGTGACTATTTAATTTCCTGTAATCCACACAGAATGTGGTGCTTCCATCCTTCATTGGCACCAACACCACTGGCGAGGCCTAGGGACTGTTGGACTCTTGAGTCAGCCCTAGTTCCAACATCTTTTGTACCTCCTCCCTCAGAGTCTGTTTGACTCCTTCAGGCACCATATAAGGGGCTTGTCTAATAGGTCCTGTATCCACCTGGTGCTGCACCAGGTGGCTGCTCCCTGGTTTCCAAGTGAACATGTCCCCAAATTCCAGCAACACTGCTCGGATTTCTCAAACCTGGGTAGGAGATAGCTGCTGGGATATTGCTACCCCTTCCACCGAGGTGTCAGCCCAAGCATCACTGAGGAGATCAGTCCCCAGATCTCCCTCAGACTCCTCCTGCAATCCACTGCAAATACTCAGCACAACAGCCTCCCTATCATGGTAAGGTTTCATCATGTTAACATGGTACAATTTGTGCCCCTGCCATCTGCCTAGCACTTCCACCATGTAGTTAACATCATTTACCTTTCTTACCACTTTGTAGGGTCCCCCCCAAGCTGCTTGCAGCTTGTTGTGTCTGACAGGAATGAGAACCATTACCTGCTGCTCCACAGCATATTCCCTAGCTTGAGCATTCCTGTCATACCGCACCTTTTTCTGTTGTTGGGCTTCCGCCAGGTTCTCCTGGGCCAAGCCCAGGAGTTCACTGAGCCTTGTCCTGAGGTTTAGGATGTATGCCACAACAGACTCCTTGTAAGACTCACACTCACCTTTCCACTCATCCCGAATTAAATCTAGAGGTCCCCTCACCATATGCCCATACAGCAACTCAAAGGGTGAAAAACCTGTGGATTCCTGGGGAACTTCTCTGCAAAAAATAGATGGGGCAAATATTTGTCCCACTCCCTCTTAAATGGATCTGCAAATACCCATAGCATGGAATTAGTCTGGGAATGGTAGGGGATGGTCATCATGTGCTTCACCCCACAGGATTTCCACAGACAAGCCAGCAGGTCTGACATAAAATTGGCACCTTGTTCATTTCTTTTGGGAAACATACCCTGCTGAAAATCTCTAACAAAGCATTTGCCACCTTCCCTGCCTCAATGGAGGACAAAGCCACTGCCTCAGGGTATTGTGTAGCATAATCCACTACCACTAGGATATACTTTTTCCCTGTGGAACTTGGGGTACTCAGAGGACCCACAATATCCATAGCTACCCTCTGAAATGACTCCTCAATCACAGGCAAAGGCATCAAAGGAGCTCTCACCTTGTCACCTGCCTTGCCTACCTTTTGGCACTGCTCACAGGTACTGCAGTACCCTGTTACATCTCTGGAAATTCCAGGCCAATACAAGTTTTGCATAATATGCCTCTTTGTACATTTTATGCCCATATGACCTGAAAAGGGAATATCATGGGCTATGGCTAGAAGCACCAGATTGTAGGCTCTAGGCACTACTGACTGCTATACTCTCTCACCTTCTAGCCCTTCCTTAGGGGTCCACTCTCTGTATAGTAACCCATTGTCCCAGTATACAGATTCCCCCTTCCCTTGAGAATCAGGTGCCTCCCTAGCTACCTGCCTAGGCCTTGCAATGTAGGGTCTGAGAGCTGAGTCTGTCTCAACTCTCTCCTTATAACCCTTCCCAGCTCCCATTCCACTGGGAGTCTGGCATCTTCTGACAGTGGTGCCTCACTGTCAGCATGGGTACTACTACTACTCATTTCTACCTTTGCAGTTACCCTGTCCAAGGTATTAGTACCCACAAGCAGCTGTGGCTCACATTCAGTCTTACTGCTACAGAGCAGCTCCCTCCCTGAAGTAACCACCTCAGCAGTCTTGGCTGCAAGTATGCAGTCTGTCTGGGTCTCCCCCATGCTACCAGACTTACATGCTTATCTCCTAGCCTCACTGCATATAACTGCATAAGTGCATGGTACTGTCTCATCCAAATCCTTCCCTCTCAGGACATCTGCAGGATGGTAGTTCCATACCCCTGTTGTCTCAAGACAACCCACTATTGGCATTTTGTCTTTCCCACTTACTGGCTCCCTCACCTTTGGTTCCCCACCTTGCCTCCATGGACACCTGTATGCCACATGGCCCCACTGGTTGCATTCAAAACATTTAACCCTAGATCCTGGACATGTACCTGGACTAGTGGCTTTCCCGGCTACTGTCAGATTCTGTTGTGGCAGTCTGTGCTGCCCACCATGGGTCCCTTTAGACCCATGAGCAGTACTGGGGGTCCCCTTCCTGTGCAGGGCTGCCCTGCTGGTCAGGTATAGGTCTCTCTCCTTCCCCCAACTCATCTGAAGTAGCACATTGTCTATCAGTTAACCAGATCCTCATGTCCTTGGGCAAAGTGCTAAGGGCTTGTTCCTCACCAAAAGGTCTGCCAGCCCTTCAAAAGTGGTAACCTGACATCCACTCACCCAGTTATGAAAATAAGTTCTCAGTTCAACAACATGTTCACATACATTTTCATCTGCCTTGCATCTATGCTCACGAAACATTTTCCTATACATTTCAGGTGTTAGCTTAAAACATTGTAACAGACATTTCTTTACAGCAGTATAATCAAAACAGACAGAGTCAGGCATTTGTGATATACAAGTTACAGCTTTACCATGGAGTAAGGGGGTCAGGAACCGTACCCAGAGCCTTGGGTCAACACTATACTGTTTGCATACCATTTCAAACATGTTACTGAAACTATCAAAATTATCCCCTTCTTTAAATTGTGGAAGAAATTTACTGACCTGTTGTGCTTCGGGGGTCCAGTTACTCCCTTCCCCATTACCTCCATGACCCTGGCAAAGAGTCAGCATTTCCCTCTCATGCTTCCTCTGATGCATCATTTCTTTGGTTTCTATCTCCAAATGCCTGGCCTCCAACTCAAGTCTCCTTAGCTCCAGCTGAATTTTTAAGTCCACTGCAGAAAGGTTGAGCTGTCCATTCTCTGAGGATATTGTATTTCCACTGCCAGTCTGATTGTCCTTCACAGAAAGGTTGAGTTGTCCATTCTCCGAGGATATTGTATCTCCACTGCCAGTCTGATTGTCCTCCTGGATGCTGTTTTCTGATGCAGCTGTAACCAAGGCTGCAATCAGATCTGCCTCAGTCAGGTTTCCATGCACCAGTCCCCAAGCCTGGCACATCTCCACCAGCTGGCTCATTGTCAGCTTTCCATACTCCTGTGCTGACATGCTGCCTGCTCACCCTGACTAACTAAGCTAACAAAATAAATAAAACAATTGTGATCTGAACGAGTATACACTGCATGGCTGAGTTAGAGTACAAAACACTTTTAGAGAACACTGTACATAAGCTACAAGATTCACTCTACCCATACCACTGCTAAACACTTGTGAGGATATCTTATCTCAAACACTGCCACCACTTGTGATGACCATGCCCTGGCCCAGCAATCAAAGAGCCTCAGTCCTCACCACTAACACCAGGGAGGTCATCTCCTAGAAGAGGAAAGGATAACTAATACACACAATAAAGTACAATTTCCCTTAAGTACACACAGAGATCACCGTCAGTCTGGGGCTGGTTGCTCCCTTGCTCTCCAGGTCGCCAATAAGACTTCCCACTGACACATCTATAGGGTCCAGATCTCAGCCTAGCTGGCAAGCTAACCTCCAGTACCCTCTCTGTCCAACCAGGGCTTCATGTCCCTGCCCAGGTAGCTGACACACACCCACACTTTGAGATAAGTATTTATACAACTTCACAGACACTCCTGGGAAAGCTTGACACAGATTCTCCAGCTGTGCCCCTTTACCCAGACTATGTGGTAGTAATTACTGCCACCACCAGCTTAATAATTATCAGCTACTCAAAGGTCCTTGAAAGGGTGTCCAATTATTACTGTGCAATATTATTATCCAACTGGTAATGTGACTATTCAGTCTAAGGCTTATTAGAGTGGTCTATTATGATAACCTCTATAAATATGCAATGTACTCTAGAACCTATCTCTACACAAACCAGCCACAGGTAAAGGTTTTTAAAATATTTAATAATAAATAATTAAAACCCAAGACAATACTACTATACACCACAGAGATATCTAAGAGTTCAGAGATCACGCAGAAACTTAAAACAATGCAGTAGGACAAGTCTGATGTCAAAGAAAAACACTTAATCTAACTTTCTAATCTTTAGCTATTCTTAAGAGAAAACACAGTGCTATAATCCTACTTACATACATAAAGAGCATAAGCAGTGCTGGGTTGATGGTCCAAGAGAAATTCTTTCAGTCTCTCACTCAACAATAGTTTTTAAAACACTACCAAAGAGCTCTGCTAAGGCCATCCCAAATTACATCATTTTGACACTTAGGTTTTCCCAATATTCACATTACATCATTTTGACACTTATTCTGGAGTTCTCAGGCCACAAACTGCATTATTTAGCAATCTAACACTTGCTCAGGAAACTATAACACCTGCTCAGGAAACTACAACAATAAAATACATTTCTCATGCATACTCTAACAATTATTCCATACGTTAAGACAATAGAAAGAATGTGTTCAGCTAGCCACTTCGGCACCACTTTTTTAGATAATTGTAACTTCAAATAACATTTGAAATGCTTGGCTTGATTTTCCTTACAGCAGATGGCAATGTTGCAGCAATCTTGAAGTTCACATTTTACAGTGTTTTCTTTGATTTAAGAACACAAGCCTGTATTTTACATTTATTTATACAAATGATAGAATTATGTATCAAATTCTATTTGACTAGGCTGGCAGCCTTTGCCCATCTTTCCCCAATCTTCACACTGACTTCGTCAGACTGCTGATCAGTCACGAGTAGAGTCCCACAGGGATTGGTCATGGGTCCTCTCCTGTTTGGTATCTACTTCTCAGAAGTCTAGTCCAACACAAAGGGACTCTGGCTGACAAAGCTTGCAGACGATTGCAAGTTGGGAGCCATTATTAACTCCCCAAGTAATGTTGACATCCTACAGAAAGGTCTCACTGAGACCAACAACTAGTGTCAGAACCATGGCCTTAAGCTCAATGCCAAAAAATGTGTCATCATCCTCTTTGGGAAAAACCCAGTTCCCCATGAACTACCACATCAATGGTAGTCAACTGAACACAGAAGGCGTTATAAGAGATCTGGGAACACAGGTTAACAGCAACCTCTCTTTTGACCACCACAGTATCACTTGTGGTCAGAAAGTCCTTCTAAGTGGCACATCTCATTACTAAGCATTTTGCATCCAGGAAGAAAGAGGTCATTGTCTCCCTCTATTCTTCCCTCATTAGGTTAATCATCGAATATAATGCCCTATTTGGCATGTCCCTCACTAGACACCTGCAACAACTGATGAAGCTGCAAAAGTACCTCGCGATGAGGATCTTCAGCCTTAAACACTTGTCCTATATGGACAGACTCAAAAAAACTTCAACTATTCTCTGTCTCATATCACCTATTTTGAGGTGATCTCTGCTTGACTTATAAAGCCATATCTGATCCAGCTCTGTTAGAAATGCTACATCTAAAGAAATCCCAATCCCTCTGCACCACACACTCCAGAGTCGTCAACCTCATTATCACAATCAACAGAACATGCTGGAGGGACAGGTTCATAACCCAGAGACTGCCCATGCTATGGAATAGACTTCCATACATGTCAAGAAGAGCACCTCACTGGCCCTCTTCAAGAGAAATCTTGATGAGTGGATGGGAAATAGAAAATTCATCCCGGGGATCACTCCAGTGGCTCAACTTGACAGAGGCATTGGAAACTAAGGTCGGGTGGCACAATGCCAGGGTAGTCCTATGGGCTAGGCTTGTAAAGGCTCCAGGGCCATTAGCCTAGTACACACATGATCCTATGAACCTATAAATGTTGCATATTCAATGTACCTAATGAGAAGACATGTATTCTTAATGCTGCTTTTTTTGGTTCTCATCATCACCAGAAATGTTCCAGATAGTATTAGCAATTATAGCTGGAGGGATAAATGAATTATTCAATATAATTGATGATACTCTAGTCTATGGTGATAAGCAATGCCCTAAGGAGAAGCAATATATTGGGTGTAGAGGTCTGAAATACCATATGTCAGATAATTCTTTAAAATACATGGTGTTAACTGTATATGCTGTACAACTAGATGCTGACAGGTCATAGTTATTATTTGAGTAAAAACTGTTGACAAATCATCTTATATGCATATGTTATACACAGTGCATAATTATTCCAAATTTCTCACTTACTTACAGATGTCACAACACCACTCAGGAAGAGATTAGAACATGCTTGAGTATTGCTTTTGGGAGCAGAACAAGAATGTCATTTTGAGTTGTTCAAATATATAATGACTACAGAACAAATCTCAAGATGTTTGTTGAGACTGTACCAACCATTACTTTAAAAGTAGATGCCAGTTAGAAAGGTCTAGGTTTAGTACTATTTGTAAAAGGTTAATACAACTGCTTATTCATCAAAAGCATTATCAGTTATGAAGGTGTAGGTGTAGTGATTTTATGAAAGGTTAATATATGAGTATGCATCTACAGCATTGGCTGATAATACAGATGTGTTAGGTGCAGATCAAAATATATATACATGTTTGTGATCTTTAGGTGTTAAAAATTTTATGACTACATGTATGGTAAAAAAAAATTAAAGTAGAATAAGACAGTGAACCACATCATGTATTTTCAAAAATGTTTACATACAACATCAGCATTTCTAAATAAGATTTTACTGCCTTTCAGAATATGACAGGCAAGTTCAGCATAAAACTAGTAACCTCTTATACATTCTTGGTTCTCTGTAAATAGCACATGTAAATGAAAAGAAATAACATTGCTAGAAAAAAATACATAGCGTTCCTGGGGATAGTACCATGGTTACCAGTGTCAGCAGAAACTTTACAGGAGTCAAATGTTTTGTATCAGAGATGACTCAAAACTTCAGTTACTTCATGATATCATTATGATTTGATGTTCTGATGGTGTAAAATCACCAAGCGAACTATTCTTATCAAGTTGAACACACATTTAACCAAGAATTATTGTTCAAATGTGACAGAAAAATAATTCCTAGTCAAATACATGGCAGCATAAGAAAATAAGAAATAAGGAAAGAGACCATATATTGGCCTAACATGACTGTTGAAACATAGTAGTTAATGCCAATATGTAAGGTATGTGGTATGTAGCATGTTTAAAAAAATATAGAAAAAACTCATACTCAATGACCTTATTTCATTGGCTGGACTGTATCTAGAAGTCAGGTTCCCCCAGTATAAAAATCCAGGTCTACATTAGAACAACGCATAATTAAAAAGTCGAATGCTCTAAAGAGTGAAAATGCCGGACCTCAAAGTGTTTTTCATGAGATAGTGGAACAGTGAAGATCGGAATATTTGCTCTTTTCTCACTGTAGTGCGATCTCGGAGTTGGTATATATATTTAGTGATGGGGTGGGGGCACAGCCCCAAACAATAATTACTTCGAGGTCTGTTATTTTCGCTCTTTAGAGCATTCAACATTTTAATTATTCATTGTTCTATAAAGACCCAAAAAATCCATGTTTGCTCATGTGTGTACTATTCAAGATTCTCATATTTTAAACAGTTTAATATTAGTACAAGTTAATTTGTAGTTATAATCAAACATTTGTTTGTGAGACATGAGATACATAAAAGATCGTGACAAAGGTAATCAGTTTGTGAGCCAGGAGTTTCTGAAAATTTTCAGGTATGGAAATCAGATATGTAACATCTAGTCCTAGATATCCTCATTCCAGTTGGCAACTGGCTATCCTCAGTCCAATGACCAAGTTAAAAGAATGACACATAGTGATAATATTCTATGAAATGTATTTGTTCTGAATCAGACAATTGTTACCTGTGTTTGAGAACAGAAATAATATTTTACAGTTGTTTGTATAAGGACTGGTACAGTTGTTGATGGAATTTCATTTAAAAACTAAATTAATTGCAACTTTTTCTTTCTTAGTCTGCTCTTTTGTGGGTATTAACTGGGCTATCTCCAGGCTCACTGAGTTTATCTTCCCTGTGATTAATTCCATGGTAGTTATTCTCCAAAGGAAATCATCACAGCTGCAGTTTTTCCTTTGCTTACTGGCATTGATTGTTTTCATGTGAATTTCTTGTTTCTTACTAGTTTTGGGATTATAAAGTTATTACATTTATGCAAAGAGATGAAGGAAAGCACCAGAAATGGAGGTTGTAGTGTATTTTAACATGGATGGGACAGATGAAACTTTCACCAAAAGGTAATGCAGTGGTGAACCAGAAGTCAGAAAAACAATATACTAAAACAACAAACTGAACTCCAAGAACGCCAATAGTGTTTATTGCAAAGCTTTCAGGAAAAACTCCTTTCCTCAGTACTAATGTCAACAGATAAAACTTTGTCCACTTTGTCTCAACAACCAAAATATGCACAAGTTTTATTTAAGGTAATTTGTCTTTGCTTGTCTGGGACAGTAAACAGAGTGTTATCTAGCTTACACATGAAAAACAATAGAAACAAAGATATTTCTTTTGGAAATTTGAAAGGTTGTTTCATGATTTTTGAAAATTAAAAACAGTAAGCATGCTGTGGCAAGTATATCCGATTAATTTTAGACGTGCCAATGCAATTTCTTGTTACAGGACATTTAGTCTGTCCATGATCATTCTTCATGGAAAGCTTAGATATGCAGTTTCCAAAACAAAAAAAAAAAAAACTAGAAACTTATCAAACTACTATTTAGTAGTACAGGATTACAAGTAATTCTTATTACCTACTAATGGCATGAAGAGGATAGATACAGATCCTGCTGAGATGCAATCAACTAACTTCAGCTGAATTTTTTCAGCGATACAGGAGAAGCAGAAGGGATATCTCATGTTGCAAACAGTGATGGTGCTATCCTGAGTGTGACTTATCAGATCACTGGTTACCAAAATGAAAATGTTGCATAAATACCAATATATTCAAATCCAGTGTGTCATATTGCATGATACACTAAATTTCAAAATGGGAAAATAAAACAATAAAGAAAAACTGACCCAAAAGATTTAAACTTCTAAACAGTAAAGATATCAAACCACATGACACAGACCTTTTAAAACCATTGTATAAAACAATAAACACCCAAACTAATATCATAGTGATCTATAATTCAAACTGCTTTTATATTGTAAGCTTCCTTTAAACCCAACACAATGTACCACATAAACATTGTATTAATAAATGTCAATGTATGCTTAAATTATGCATTTTAATATCTTTTTCTTTTATATTAATCAGTGCTGATAAATGCAGTTTTTCAAATTTCTTTTTGCTTACCCAGCAACAACAGCAAAATGCTTTGCATATGGAACAACTACAAGATAAGTATTTTGGAATCACAATTGAAATTGCCATTTAGTTTTTAGTTCTGCAATGTAACACAACTATAACAATGTGTCTTATTATTGAAAGACCCACACAGTGCTCTGCAGTATAAAGGCTAAACAAAGAACAGTACTAATATTAATGGACAACGGTAATTTTAAAAAAAGTGTTATAACTGCTATCAGATTGTTGCTGCTATAAATCAAAAGTATGTCAACCTTATTAACAAAACCTAAAGGCACAATGACTATTCAGATGAAGACTTTATAAGGAAAGATTACAATCTCTTATATGTCATGGACTTTCTAGTAGTAGCTGCTCTTCAGCTAGGAATAATTTTGGTATACCAAAAAGTCATTATATGTGCAGTGCATCCTCAAGTATGACCTACCCCAATGTCTGCAGTCTTCAGCATGGAGAGGTTTCATATTTTTAGTCACAGCACATTTAAAGAAATAGTAACAAAGGCTAAATCATATATAATATACTTCTTTCATTTTATTAAGAAAATTAATGATTTATAAATGTCCAGTGGAAAATGTACTAATAGTTTGGAGGTAGTTATTAGGCTGGAGTCTAGAAGTCCAATAAGGAGCCATACCAGTTATCACAATTGCTCTACAGCACAGTCTGGTTAAATGACTTGTTCAGGGTCACACATAAATAGCTATTTAATGGCTTATAGTCTAAATCATCTGCGCCTTCTGCAGATTAACAATTACAAATGACAGATAATAATGACAGGCAAAAATTCTCTCTCTACTGGTATCCCACATAGTGGTGGTATTGAGCAGATGGCCAAAGAATTACTGGAGATTTTAGTGTCCAATGTATGAGTCATTTAATAAGGAAGTAGAGTTAGTAGCAAAAAGCATTTCTATTTAGAGGTTCCACAGAAGAACAAACAGTAGTCATAAAATATTTTGGTAAAGTTAAAAGAGATGATGCTTTTATGCCTTAGGTTACAAACAGTAATGGTAATGATTTAGAAACAGGAATATTTTTAATGATTCTAAGTTGACATGATATTGTGTCTTATGATTTACAGCTAAATACAACAATGTTACTGTCTTACTGTAGTAGCTGTAAGACTAATAAATAATTGCTGTATAGTTTTGTGTAGCACAGAGTTAATGTATATGAAAGGAGAATGAAGTAAAAAGGCAAAGAATTTAAAAGAAATTTGCAGTAAAAATATTAGTACTTTTGTACCTTTAAAAAAATAAATTTTCCATTGCAAAGCTTGTAGATAAATAGCTAATGTAATGCTCAGTAACTGTCCTATTACACACTGGACTCATAAAATGACTATTTTTTTTAAATAATGTTTATCTTTCTAGATTCATATATAAAGCTATTATTTTGAAAGCTGCATTTATTAGAACTATTAATCTAGCAGACTAAAGAATGTCACTAATGCAGTATGCACATATACTCTAATACTGATATAAAACAAAATCTATTTTCTATGACAGATTATGTGAGCACTTACATTGAGACAGTTGATGAGAAGCTACTCTGTTTTATGGAATTCAAATGGCAGCTTAATTTCAACATATACGTTTCCTTGGGTTTAAATAAAACTCTGACCTTTAAAAATATTTTGAAATCGATGCAACTTAAACATTCATTTGCATACTTCCTTTAGTTTTAAAAACTCTGTTTTGTGTGATCTGACATCTTAGTATATTTAAATATTTTACATCTAAACATGTCTCTTACTGGAAGACTAGTACATTTGCTGTGGGAGTGAAAAACTGTGCCACATCATTCAAATCACTTGGGTAGTAACTTTAAATAGTCTCTCACACGTTTAGACTGCATATACTTTGAAAGCATTATGATCTGTTGATATTTTGTTCTCGTTTTAGAATCCATGACTGCTGTCATTCTCATGGGTCCCAATATGTGCTTGTCTGGTGAGAAATGGCAGGTGTTCCTTTTTACTTCCTTAAGCATGGTGTCAACCTTGTCTCTTGAGGGCTTCTCCATACAAGAAAACATTTTCTACCCCAGATAGCCTTTTTTAAGCAGTCACCCTAAAAATGCCTACTAATTTAGCAAATTCAAATCAAGCCAGCATTAAAGTGACACTGTTCAATGATACAAGCCTAAATAAAAAATGTCCACTCTAGAAGCCCTCCTTGCTCTTCATAAAATAGACATCTTTATAATAACAGAAACATGTCTGCAGTGTAATGGTAAGATACCATCTTTCCTTGGTTTCTCTACCTACCACATGTTTATACCATTTACTGAAAATGGCTTTGCCTGTAGTGGAAGAGACTCTGTATTTATTCAAAATATCACCTAAAGAATAATCAGTCATGATAAGTAAGCAATAATGCTCAACAGGGTGCGTGTTAATGTGTAATTAATGCCCTCCCAGGGGTGTTATGAGGCCTGATGCTGCAAGCGGAGGGCCTCTGCACCCCTGGAAGGGTATTAATTACACATTAACACACACCCTGGAGGGCATTATTGCACTTAGATAATGGAGTCTCTGTAAAATTGTTGTATTTTACTTAGTTTTTTTTAGAACTATATTATTTTTTTGTATATTTTTGATGTAAAATAGTTCCTCCGCCTAATGTTTCATACTTTCTGTAGTATATGTTAATGGTGTTGGAGGAAGCATTTTACATCAAAATATGTATAAAAATAATATAGTACTTAAAAAAAGAAATAAGTAAGTAAAACACAACAATTTCACAGGCAACCCATTCACTCTATCTCATACACAGTTACTTCTGCTTTCATAAATGCATTCACTCTCACAAGATATTGTTCTCACTCTCTTTCAATCTCTCTCTCACACATACACACACACACACACACACACACACACACACACACACACACACACACACACACACACACACACCATCTCCTCTACTATCATACACGCATTCACTCGCACACACAGAAGAAATAAACACACACACACACACACACACACACACACACACACACACACACACACACACACACACATTCATTCTTTTTTTTTTTTTACACTCGCTAAACAGCAAAAGCACTGATCAGTGAGTATAAAAGTTATATTGGACATTAGTTTTCAACAGTCCAAGCTCCACGGCAGCTTGATATACTGCCATGAAGTGGCAGGTACATTTTTCACCAGGCATTACTTGTAGAATATTTGTTCTCCAATCAGGGTGCTGATGTACAGTTCACCCATTTTGTAATGATCTAGAACTCCTGCATATCCTCATAACTAATAGAAGGGCTTACTTTCATATCATTGCCAGTTACAATCCCCCTCCTCCCACACTGATTCCCTCAGCGCAGTGTCTAATTAAACAAATTAAAATTCTTAATTATTGACTCAACTGCAGATTTTTGAGGAATTCAACAGCCCATTCTTATGCTGGCTACCATACACTACACCAACACATATTCACCTGCATCATTAATGTTAATTCTTCTGAAAACTAGTGACCTTCCCTGCTAGGGCTTAAGCTTTTTTCATCTTTTTCTTATTAATATAACACCATTATACTCCACAAATATAGCTGTCCCTTCCTTTAACAAATCAGACCACCAAACAGTAAATTTCTCCTAACAATCACAACATAAGACACATCAATCCAATGGCTTTTAAGGACTTCTCCAGGATAAGCTTTATAGTGTTGAATCAGGCTTAAGGAAATGTAAATGCCTCCCCCCATCACCTATTACCCATGGTGACCAAGTATGCCCCTGAATTTTAATCTCATGTAACTTTACTTTGAAATGTATGTATCTGTTCATCAGTATTACAATGGCAGGTTCAAAACCCTAAGATCAAACAACTCAATATCAAGATAAAATATCCTAACCATAATAAGAAGCTAAACTCGGAATCTTAAAAAAATGAATTCAAGAAAGTAAGTAAAGAGCAAAGGTGAAAAATCAAAGCATGTATGGTAAAGAATGTGTTAAGTAATGCACTCATATCCAAAGATAGTCACAAAGTCATATGCAGCTACATCAGATACTGTAGAAAGAATACCCAACATTCCTTTGAGCTAAAATCAAATGGCTGCACCCTCTCAAACCATAAGGCTATCATGCATTAGCAGAAAAGAATTAGTTCAGATTTTCCCCACCTCCACACTTTTCTTCCCTTACTCTGCATAAAGTTATAACTGTATAACTATAGATCTATTAATTAAAGATATTCCCCTGGATTCAGCACAGCAGCAAGCCATGCATATGCATGAAGGCACGCTGATGTAGTGTAATATGTACATGGAAATGTGCAAGAGCGCTGGGGGTGTATCTGAGAGCAGTTCTCTCACAAGATACATGCCACCTGCATAACAGAATTGCCGTACGTCAATGCAAAAAGAGCGAGATTGCTCTTTGAACATCAGAGATGTGGCCAAAATGTCGTATAGTGTACGGCTGTAAAATAAAAGTGTAGTGGTCACTGTAAAAATAGTGGCAAAGCATTAAAGAATGAAGTTAGAAAATAATGACAGAGAATTTGAAGTGTCAACATCATACCTTTCAGAAAATGCATGGAAATACAAAACCTGTTAGTCTAACAGCCATAAAATTTGCAAGAGAAATACTTAAAATATGTCCTTAATGTTTTTTTTTTTTCACATCAGCAAGGAAGTTTAAGGGTAGCTATGCGGGTGTGCCCATCACTTAGCTACACTTAGTCCAGCTGAAATGGCAAGATAAGTTAAAAAGGAATAGACATCCAGCATAAGCAAAAGTGCAATAGTGTAGCGGTTATAGTATACACCTTACATATAGCCATTCATGGTTCAACCCTCACCAAAGCCATTTCCATTTTGTATGTGTAAACATCAAAATTTTAATGTTTTGCATATTTATGTAAGAAGTAACTAATTTTTCTCAACCAGAGTAGTGTATTAGGCCCAGATGTGAGGTGTCAGTGTAATAAACTATTGAAACCCCCATATAAACACAAGTGCCCCATACAGTATAGTCACACAAGAGTAAATTAATCACAGCACATTGGGGGATGTCAGGTAAGGTAAATCAATCTATATTATGTAATGAAAGATGAATCAATCCCATACAGGTGGTAGACCAGTATAATAAAACATAAACAATGCTAAGCATTGCACAGTTTTGTTGACCAGGTGTAAGCATTGTGTACATATGAATACTAAGCAATGGATAGTCCAGCTAAGTGGATTTGCCTGTTGGTAAGCAATGCTGATCCTGCCCCTTTAAGCACTGCCAACTTTAGCTAAGCAGGTTTGTCTGTAACTTAGCTTAGCGTAGCATTTTCAAAACTGTCCAATCATGGCAAAGGGTGGGAAATCAGCCTTATTTAAACACTGCAGGTGGAAATACAGCTCATAACTCGTTGTAGATCTCCACTGTAGGCAGTATGGCAGGAGTTGGAGAGGGCATGAGCTTTCGGGCGCAGTGCTGGGGCACACAGGAGTCCAAGGTCATGGTAGGACTCCTGGTAAAATACCATGACATGAGACTGCTGCAGGACCAGCAACCAGACTCCCAATATAAAGTGGAAGCCTGGGAAAGTCTCACTTGTGATCTCACCAGTGACACTGGTATCATTCAGACTGGTGAGCAGGTCTGACACCATTACGCCAACCTGAAATGGAAGAAGAGGGAGCTCTTGGAACAGTGGGTCCAAGAAGCAAGAGACAGGGGAGATGTCCCAGAAGTGTGTAAGTGTTCATAGCAATAATCATTTACCAAAGTCCAGTCTGTGTATGTGATAGATAGGTATGCATAAATGTTTCTCTATTTTCATTACAGCTGCAGCTGAGTGGGCTGTGAACCAGAAAGCCCATGCCAGCAGGATGCTAAGGCTGTGTCGTGAGGCTGGTGAGTAACAATCCTGCTTGTAGTAGTCATACCAAATAAATATAAAGGAGTAAAATGTTACCTGGCACTGTAAAAAATGTGCATGGTTTCCACTGAATAAACCAGACAATATGACAGTAATAGTCCCATATAGGTCATATTTAAATAAAAGTGTAACTGCCTGGCAATAAAGTTCTAAATCCTGAACTGGTTGTGTTTACTCTAGTATTGTATGGCCTGACATGTTACATTCACCAAGATCTGGTATGTGAATAGTACTGTTGTGTAAACTGTTTCTCGCACTGTGCTACATAAAAATATGTCTAGGAAAGTCTGTATAAGAATGTTTTAATTACAAGGTCAGACTGTACAACCAAGAGAGACTTAGGCAGAAAACACAGAAAGAAAATACAGCATTTTTTAAATATCTCACTCTGATGAAATACAAATTGCTGTATTGTCAGCACACACAGCAATGGTTCAAATCCCGGCAGTGGTAGTAAGCTGTATGCATAATCATACATCTCAACTCTACAGATTTGTGCAGAATGTCCAGATTTTTGCCTCATATTTTTGGCCTGTTCCTCTATTTTCCTGGCAAATCACTGAGATGACCTCAGGATTGTAGTTACTAAATGATGACATACATTTGAGTTTCAGATTTCAGATCATTCAAAAAATGTATATTAAAATAAATCCTGTTACTCTAGCAATAGCCTAAAAGTTTATAAGAGCAATATTTAAAATATGGCCCTGTGTGTACCCCAGTTTGTCAAGCTTTCTACAGATTTTTTGCATTAAGAGGTTCAGAGGTATGTGCAGAATTATATGTAGGAATCTGGGAATATGTGTAGTATTAACAAACATTCCCTCCACAGGTCTACTAGGTAAGAGAAGAAGAATGTAGCTATAAGACAGTTGACGTATACACTGTATAGAAACA
>NC_056738.1:245373797-245403797 GCF_019279795.1 Protopterus annectens
TAACAGTAATACTCACACACTGTCCCTAGGTCTGGAACCTTATACAAACATGTACTTGGCCTGTATCCACAAGTCCTGTTGTGAGAGATATTCTTACCTGCTGTCTGTAACACTGCTGCCCCCACACATGAAGGATGTCTTCCATACAGGAAAGGTAAATGGGCAATGCCCACATGATGTAGTTATTTGCTACAAACTTCATAGGTTTGTAATAGGCATATCCACGATCTGTCCCAATATATCCCCCCTAATGTTAGGCTTTGTCCACATGTGGTGTATTGGTTGGGTCATAGCTGAGGAGCCTGACAAACCCTGGGAAAGTATAGCTCACATATGGCAATCACTAGAGTGTCAAACAGTCGTGTCTGTGCCACTGCTAGGCCAGTTACTGGAATGTTTCTCATATCCATATGTTACCTGTGAATATGACTATTATCTATGTTTGTATTGTAAATCTAGGATACCTATATAAGGCATGAGCGCAGTAAAGCACTGTTGAAGATGTGTGTGTTAAACTGCATGTGATATATTGAATTAATAACATTCAACTTCACAGTGTTCTTCTGGACAATATTCACAGTTGTGACAGATATCTGTAGTTACTTACACATATACTTGTGTTATGGCAGCTATAGTAATACTTTATTAAAATTAACTTTCCTGTTTTATCACCCAGTGATGTGGACCAATGACCAGAAGTCCTGGTATAACAGATTGAAATGTATGATTGAGCTGCAAGACTGAAAATACAGTGTGCGATAATGATATAGAACACAAATGTATACCAGGTATCCCCTGAGCATGTGTATGTATGTGTATGTTCAGCTGAAAGGCATAGAAGCAATAACATCAGTCACAAGCAGTCCAGAAAATAGGATGTGCATGTTGCACGTGTATAATATCACTGTCACTGCATACAACAAAATAAAATCTGTACCGCTATTGATTGTTGCATTGTCATGACACTGATATGGGTACTACAGTAGGCATGCTTATCTTAGAGTAATCAGAGAAGTGTACAACTGTGTTATGACCCACTGTCCATGCCTACCACCAACAGCTATATCAACACCCATATACAGTGGATATCAAAGTGTACACACCCCTGTTGGAATGCCAGGTCTCTGTGCTGTATGCCAATGAGACCACAGAAAATCACGTCAAAACATTTCTCACCTCAACTGTGACCCATAACCTGCACAATTCTATTGAGAAAGAAACAAAGCTGTTTCATGGAAGGTGAGCAATCATTGTCAGGTGAAGATGTGATATGTTGTTAGAGTACAAACCAAGACAGATGGATGCTGTAATCATCTCAGCAGATGTTTACACAACATATCCATGTAAGGGTGTTGCACACACATTCAACTGGCTTACTGTACTGAGTATTAATTCCAATATGTTTCCACAGAACAGGTTATTATGTTCCCTACTGAAGTGAGCAGGCTATAGGACACATCACAGGTGGCAATTGTGTTGACATGTGCTTTTGTGGGGTCGTGTTCCAATTGCACAAGCACCATGCATTGTAAAAGGGGTGTGTATACTTCATATCCACTGTAGCTATATGGAGTCAGCAGTACATAACCTGTTCAACCATCCTCCACCAATGATAGAGTAATCCCTCTTGGTGGACAGCACCAAGATGCAAAGCACATAATAGGTTTTAATAGTGGCTGTACAGGGACACATAGGTGCAGACCACAACTTGGAAGCAAGTGCACCTCTATCTAAGAAAGCACGTATGTTCACAGGTGACTTCCTCTAAGGCTGCCTATGACTGGAAATCAGACATATCCAAACCACCAAAGCCAATTGCAACCATGTCTACACATATTACCCAGTCTCAGAGCTAGTAACACAAGTCAACCTGTACTGGGGGTAAAGCACACCTCATACACACATGCTATGGATACAAGCAACCTGCATCAAACAGGATAGCTGGGAACAGTGGTACCCTGTCCAAAACATTAGTACAGGGGTATATGCACATCAACCACACTCCTCCCCACATCAGTTGTGAGCATGGACATAATGCCGACTGACTGCAACAATAGCATGTCCCCATGGGGCATGAGAACATCACAGTTTGCCTCCTACATGAACACAGGCATGTGCTCACAGTTCCATCACACACTGCAGTCAAACACACAAATGCCACCATCCACACACCATCCACATGGAAGATGGCCACTGTCATCCCTCTACACAGAAAGTAATGGTGAATAATGGAGTATGCCATTGTGTCCAACATTAGGGAAAATGGACAGGTCAGAGCCAGGGGAGTAATGCAAGATGTCAAAGCTATAATAGCTTACAGTGTTATGGTATAGTCTGGACTATTTGCAAGTAATATCCACTGTTGATGTGCACCTGGACAACCGTATGAGGTCATGTGACCTTTTTTCCTGTTTATGACTTCCAGGTACAATGTCCCGGGAACGTCTGCCTGAATTCACAAACCTGGAAAATGATGCAATCATCTAATACCTTATCATGCATCACCCCATCCTCTTTGGCCACAGGGCCCAGGATCTGCAGGAGAAAACCACCCTGTGGAAGGATCTCATCCACAGGGTAAATTATGTCAGCCTGCACAACAGAAATTATAAGCAGGTGCAGCATCGCTGCACAGATCTGATCTGCCACACCCATCAGTGTGCTGCTGCAGTTAGGAGGGATTAGCTAGCCACAGGTCGGGGTCATGCCGTCCAGCCCCCACTGACACATGCTGAGGAGCTCCTCACCAGCTTTGGGGAACCCGCCCACCAGCCAAGCCAGCAGGCTGAAAACAGCATTGTGTCGGTGGGTGCCACCCACATAATGGACGAGGAGCATGCAGGTAAGGCCCCAGGGCACATTACTAGATCACTGATGCTTATCCATTTTCATCTGTGAAGTATTTACATACATATGTTAGATAAGATAGTCTGTTGCTGCAGTGTAGTAATGAACAGATGTGCATAATCTCTAGTATTTTGGGTTTGCACTGTTGATTTGCTAAAATGCTGCTCCCACCCTATATGAATGCCACAGGTGTGGCTACTGACATTACTTCTCTCACACAACTATTTAGGTCCCTCTGGTATACAACTGGGACAGCAGCCTGTAGCTGTTGAGTATGGAGTTGTTTTGTTTAGGTTTGCTAGTACATAAACCATGTTATGACCATGCTATTTGCCATGCACACATTTAACACACCTACCCATAATGTATGCTGTATGTGTTCACTTATTGTTGGTGTTAACTGCACTGCATCACAGTGGTCATGATGGTGGCATATCTGAAGGGTATGTAAGAGTCCTGCAGTATACTTAACAACCTGTCAGTGCAAGATATGTGGACAGATATGAACATAATGGTTAGACAAATGGCCTACAGTAGGGACATGTCTGAAACATTATCCTTATACAGTGGCTACAACAGTGTACACACCACTATTACAATGGCAACTGTCCTGATACAACCAATGGCAAATCACAATACCACATTCAACACCTTTTACAACCTGTAATGTGATCCTAACATGAGCAATGAATGTGTAATATGGAATCCTATGTGAGGACAAAAATATGGGGAATACATACCTTAACAAACGCTGGAAGCATATATTTTCACACACTCCAAATAACATATTTTGGAAGCAGCTTAAGATGTACTGACAGCATTCATTCTTCTTGAGTGCACACTTTCCATCAAGTACAGGGCCTCAATGTCACACCAAGTAATGGTCTGCTGTCCAAGAAATAAGTCCATGACATTTGCTCACTCACCTGCAACAGAGACAGCCATGGCTTGCACACATCTTACAAACCATGAAATGGATCCCATATCCGAAAGGAAGGACTCAGGAGTGAGAAAAGTAGCCTTACCTCACCATTGCATATACCATGGCAAACAGTGCAGACAGTCATGTATGTGTGTTTCAAGTATGGGACAACATTGATGTAGAAAATAAACAGATGCCCATTCAAAACAGATGACAAAACATGTTGCAAACTGGTCATGGAGGCTGCCCAGAAACATGCAGCAACACTGAGGGACTTGCAGGAATGTCTAGCAAGTACTGCCTGTGCAGAACGTATGTCGACAATTGCCTGGATTCTGCATAAGTGTGGCCTATGGGTTAGGGTAATCAGACGGAAGAGCTATCCTACATAATATATCATCTAGGGAAAAATACAGGTAGCATAAGCATAACATCATGTCTCCCAAAGGCATGTGTTGCAATGTGTAATGGTGTCATGAGACCAAGGCTCAAACCTACAGACAGTATTCATAAAGATACGTGTGGTACACAAGCAACACCTCACTCCACCTCAGGGCCACCATCCTCAATATTTGGCTTCCTGGTGCCAGTGTACACCTTTAGGTTTGCTGTTCATTAGCTGGAACTAGGCCAGTAGACATGGTGTTTGGAATTTGAAAAACTGAAAAATAACACTCACGTGTGGCCCATAGTTGTCAAGCATCTGCAATAAGGCTAAGGGTGGGGAGGGGTGTCAGCTTGAAACACAACAGTGAACTGAAGCATACATCCAAAGCTTGCTAAGAATGGCTGTATCTGAACACAGTGAAGCTTATGAATTGTGCCAGACATAACTCTGACTCTACAGCAACAGTGAAGCCACTGTGTGACCTCCAAGGGCTGTGCACATGAGCTGACCTTGAAATCTGGCAGAGTTGGGGAACATTTGTAGGGCAGAGTGACCAAATAATGCCAAGTAAAGATGGTCCATGTTAGTATATCCCTACCAGGAATAGTGACTGCTGCAGTTCACTTAATAGGTGCTTCAATTAACCATTGTGTTAAGGGTGTGCACACTTAGGCAAACCACATATTGTATGCATCTCATTCAGCATCTGCACGACTAACACATTTGTTTGATTTAGCATTGGATTGCACAGGTCATATGTCACATATCAGGTGTATGTAATGTTAACAAATGCAGTACTGTGGCCCCGTTCCATATCATAGAAGAGGCTGGCATGTCAACAAGGGTGTGTACACTCCTCATATCCACATTAAGCTTTGTAGGTCATCAGAGTAACCAGATTTTATTACAAATACATGCATTGCTGGTGATGATATCTACAAATCAAAGGACAGGCATTAATTACTGACATCAGTCCTCATATCATTCAGGGTATGTGTCAGACAAACACATAAGGGCTGAGAAAAACAGTGCAAACATAACTGCCACACATATACACATTCAGGAATGGTGTATACACTTGTGAGGTATGAAGCACAGTACAAGCCAGTGTGCTGTACAGGTGCACATCAATACTGTGTGCATGGGTGCAGTGTGTTTCAGGGGAAGGGGCATCACCTACTACCGCAACTCATGCATCACAGAGATGTATAATGTTGTTAACAAGGACTGAGAATAGCTGCATTGCATGCTGTTGAGTGTCATATGTCATGCATGTTGACTGTTGGGTAATGAAAGGTCTGTGTAATATCTTTGTGCCACCTCACCTGTAAGTGTGTGTGTGTGTGTGTGTGTGTGTGTGTGTGTGTGTGTGTGTGTGTGTGCGTAGAAGTAAACCAGAATGTACAGGTCTTAATATACATTTCCTGTCTGCCCCTCACAGGTGGCAAGGTGGGTCAGTGCCACTCCTGCAGGAAAACTGAAGTTAGTGTCCATACAGACTCTGACAATGATGATAGCCATAGTGAGGCACAGGCAGTGTTGTCAGGGGCTGAATATGTGCCATTGGTTGACATCCCACTTGTATCCACCCCATCCCAGCACACAGTCACAATGCCCATACATACTCCATCATCAGTGGCCGTAGATGAGGAACAGTTGGCGGGTGGTGGCATGGGACAGAAAAGTGTGGTGACTATGGCAAGTGTGTCTGCACACAGCAGACATAGCCAGATGACCGGTGATGTACCACACAGGTAGATGTACAGGGGTGCTCATAGGAGGGCTGTTGGCCATCATGCCCCTGGCAGAAGTGCCAGAGCAGGCATCACCAGATGCATGTTTAAGGCCATCATGGAGGCACAGACATGTATGGAATGTTATATCAGAGATAGACTGAGGCTCCAGAGGGCTGCTGTACATGACTACATCTTGGCCATTGCAGATGCCCACTGTTATTTTGCAAAGGTCATGGATAGACAGTTGAGTGAGATGGTGGGAATCCTTGACCGTGTGGTGTCTGTGGAAGAGCATGTGGTGGGAGTAGGGCCTCGGCCACATAGGTATAGGTTAGCAACACCAACAGGTGGAGGTCAACATGGAAATGCAATAGCTCACGGATGCTCCAGTAGTGACAGTACCATCACCAGCACTGCAGGGGGAGGTGCTGTCTACACCACAATACAGCAGACCACATGCACGTGGTCCTGGCCAGTTCCAACAGGGACGGATCCAGTGGACAATTGTCATCAGCAGGGGAGAGTACCATATCTGGGATTCTGACTGGTAGTGCCCATGCAACCCCTGGTAGGCACAGTTCCCATGTCTGTGGCTAGACATGGTGAACTGTAGACCCTGCCATGTATGGTCTGCAGCTGTCCAACAAACTCCTGTATAGGGCAGCCACATGGCAGAAATGTGTGCATACGTACATACACACACACACACACACACACACACACATCACCAATGCAGCTAGGGTGCCTCCATACCTACAAGCACCATGTCTGCACAGCCCATTTAATAAAGAACCCCTAACCCACACACATGATGTCATCCAAACGGCTCAGCCTAGGCTTCTGGCAAACTCACAACACACCCTGTGCATATTATGATACCTGTGCCACATCCCTGTCATTCATACCATCGAAGCAGGGACATGCTAATATGGTTTTGATGCACAGGATGAATGTACTAAGGTTTAGCAATGTAATGCTGTTTAATGTGTTGTCAGCTGGAATGATTAATGCTTACACATAGCTGTCCAGCCATGACGCATTATAGCTGTTATTAACACTGACTGATTGTGGCCTCCATAATGTATTTTGTTTGTGTTCTATGTGTTTATGTGTCAGCAGGATGTTGGTCTGCTGTCCTTTCCTACAACTGTGGTGACACATTGACTGTGTCATATCCCGAATACAGCTGAACATAAGTAACAGGTCTGTTTAACAGTTACTGCATGTGTCACATGGCTGATAGGTCTGAGGGGTGTTTACAAGTGAGTGCATGGTGGCTGATGTATGTCGGTCTTCTACGGTGGACAGTGGTAAGTGTACAGGTGGCACGTACCAAATGTTTGTGAATAACACACACACAGAGGCTTTGTTGTTGATGCAATACACAGAGAATACTATTCACATGAATGTACTTAATTTTGCAGTGAACTCATTTTGGCCTATGTAATTCCACCAAGACCAAATTGCCAAAACATCACATCAGTAAATAATCAGTCCACCAGTTTAATGTCAATAGCACTGGCAGGGCATATGTCCTCTTCCCAATGTAGTGCAATCCTGGAGATGGTAAACATAGGTGTGCTGGTATGGGCGGCACAGCCCCACACTTTGGAGGCTGTGGGGTGGCGTAGAACCACACATAGTGTGATTAACAACTACTTAACCTGTTAACATACTCTGTACAGTATAAGAGCACACTAAGCGGGGGGATGCCAACAACAATAACCCCAATGTGGGGTGGCTGTGCCAACAACAACCACACCCAGCTATATATAACAACTCCAGTATCACTATACAGCTGTACAGTGGGGAAGAGGGCATTTACACATCCACTACTAGTTTTGATGGAATGAATTTCCACGAGATGATTGCTTTGAAATGTTACTTTTTGCCAGTTAGTTCTCGGACAAATGATCTCCTGGGACATATATTTTCTGCAAACTGAAGTAGATCTCTTCATATACACATACACTTACTTGGCAACACTGAGAGTAGAACCCCTACTTAGATACTTATTGCTACTAATGTGTTTGGCCTTAATTGCACACACCACAGAGCTTTTAGGGTGAGGTGTGTCCCGAGTTTCCTGTTAAGTGAAGAACATCACCAGCCCTTGTAGAGTATGGTAATGGGGGAGGTACTAGGTGTTAATGAACAATACGTAGTATGACATACTGTCATATACACATTGACAAATGCATACAGTCATAGACACATTTGGCAGACCTTGGTTTAGCAGTGCTAACTACCTTGTCTGTAAGTCCATAATGTTGCATAGTTTTTGCACACAGCACGTGTATCATTGGGCTGGATAATGTAATCAGTTACCTGTATGGTTAATGGTGACAGTGGTCCTCATACAGTGGACCTTGGGACAAGTAATAGGGGTACCATGGTGTAAAGACAGTATACCCAGCACCCACACCTAACATTGGATATTGTACTTACTGAAACCCATGATAATGCTCTGACATACTCACAATCACACATTCACCAGGACTGCAATGCAAACCATTGTCTATCTAATCAGTGCTACCAGAGGGATATGTATTTATTGCACATGCTATAGGGATAGTAGGGTGAGGGTTTGTCATGGCTCTCCTAATGTCAGCAACATCGCTATCCCTTATAATATATGGCAAGGTTTAGTGTATTTGGAGACCGTGGCCTCAGAATGCTGTCTCCTACAAATATGCACACTTGCACACACATACATGTACACACACACACACACACACACACACACACACACACACATACTCACATTTGCAAGGACTTGGAGGGTAACCCATGGCTATCTACCCATTTGAAGAACAGTGTTATGCTGGTACTGCATGCTCCACGTAACCCATAGGAGCAAGAGTGTCATCTTCATCTGTTCATCTGCAACAACTGGAAAGGCTACAGAAATACCTTATTAAAAGAATCACAGGCCTAAAGCAGATGCCCTATGCTGACCACCTAAAAAATTCCACCTATACTCTGTCGCATATTGTCTACTCAGAGGCGATCTCTGCTTAACATACAAGGCCATGTCAAACCCATAGCTGTTGGACATGCTACACTTAAAGAAATCCCAATCCCTCAGAGACACATGCTCCAGGGATCTAAACCTTATCATCACAATGAACAAAACATGTTGGAGGGATGGGTTCCTGACCCAGAGACTCCCCAGACTCTGGAATAGACTGCCCATACATGTCAAGCAGAGCGTCTCTTTGTCCCTCTTCAAAAGGAACCTTAATAATTGGATGGGAGATAGTAAATTCACCCCAGTGATCAGATCAGTCACCCTGCTAGACAGGGGTCCAGGGAAGTAAATACTTTGGGAAGAAATAGCCAGGGAATTGTTATGGCTAGGCTTGTATGGGCCCTAGGGCCGATAGCCTAGTACCAACCTATGAACCTATGAACAAGGCACATTTAATGTGAATTACAGCAGCAACAGCCCTTTCTAAGTATAGCAATGGGGGTGTAGTTGGTGAGAAGGCCCTCAGAGGATTTTCAACTACAAGTTTACAAACACACAGACACTGTTATACTCAATAATGCATACACTCATTTGTCAGTACTGAGGTCAATAGGTGCAGGTGTTCCTAGGTGTGCATCAGACTAATGTCAATGGAGAGATGAGAAGAGTAGGGCATGTGAGTTCACTGGTATCATGCCACCTGACATTTGTCAGGAGGCCATATATCAACTGATGCCACTTGAGTGATCCCTAGGGTGACAGTTAAATTCAACATCCACTCATCTGGTTTTCTCTTGAAGAGGGACAGAGATGTGCTCCAGTTGACATGTATGCAACATATACTGCATAACATGGCCAATGTCAGAGTTTGGGACCTGTAGCCAAACATGATCTGTTGACTGTGATAGTCTGGTTCTGGTATCCATGGCATTTGGTGCATACAGAATGGGATTTCCTAGCTGTGGCATTCATAAGACAGCTGGGCAAACATGTAAGTGTCAGTCAATCAGAGATTGCCTGTAAGCAGCCAAGATGAATACCTGACATCTGCACATCTATACAGAGGACAGACAGAAAGTATCTAGCTATCAGATTATGCATTAGGATGAATGTTTTGACAGACAGACATCTGAAACAGATAGGTATGCCATCACTACATGACAGCAGTCCTCAATGACATGTCCTAAAAACATAGCAGTCCACAGTTAATATCAACATATCAGATTAATATCCAGTAGGAGATGCATAAAAACATACAGGTCAAAAACCAAGAACACGATAGTCAGTACTCAGAGTTCAGCTTTACATGCAGGGGTGTATGGTTTTAGTACTACAATCTGCAATCTACTCTTACTTGGAAAAGCACAGTTAAAAGTAGTAATGTAATGATACAATACATGCAAGTGTGACTGCATATAACCTGGGATACTATCCAAGTATGAAACACATACAAAGAGAAAGATTGTGGTACTACCCATGTATATGCAGGTGTCCCATACAATATACTCACACCCCTTGCTACTCTAATCACAGCACATAGAAGCATGTTTTGTACATGGACTTAAATACACTTATCAAACATGTCACTACCCTGCTATTTTATCAGACTGGAATGTGATCACTGGTTACCAGGGCTAAGCTATGCTTAGCAGGTGTATGCATTGCTTAAATGTAAATGCTAAGCAGATTTGCTCACTGGTAAGTGAAGCCTACACAGTGTAAGCTCTTATTCATTTAACCGTACATTAGCACCACTTACCATCAGGCAAACACATGCAAACCCATTTAAAATTGCTCAAAACTGCCTTAACCACTCTGTATCCAACAGTCTTTGTTCTGCATAGCAACAAAATAAACAGCTCTTACATGTCTTGAACCCAGGACACTATAGTCACAGCAGTTAACCACTAAGCTATCTGAGCTGTGAAGATGTCTGTTGTTTTTCAAATATATCATTCAGTACACATACTGAATAGTAGTGAACAACTGCTTTGACCACTACAATTGTTTAGTACTTGTAAGTGAAAATAGTGTTGAATCAGTCATGTTCTTATATGTAAATATACATATATCAGATTAATATGGTGGGATACATCTGAGAAGGTATATACAACACTCATGTTTACACACACACACACACACACACATATATATATATATATATATATATATATATATAGAGAGAGAGAGAGAGAGAGAAAATTATATATGGGTCAATATTATGATATTGCACACTCTGAAGAGCAATGACACATAATCGACCCCATGTAAGCAAAAGCTTACAACTTCGAAACCTCAGAACAGAGAAAAATTGCTGTTCCGAAAAAAAAAAGTTAAATATTACATAATAGGTTCATAGGTTCATAGATTAGTAATAAGCTACCTGCCCTTGTGAGCCATTTTAAGCTTAGCAAATTATCCCTTGTGAGACTCAAACCCTGCACCTTGTGTTTGTAAGGCAAACACTTTAACCGTTAGGCCACCCTTCCAACCCAAAATAATGATCATAGGTTAGTACTAAGCTAACTGCCCTTGCGAGCCATTTTAAGCCTAGCCAATTATCCCTTGTGAGATTTGAACGCTGCACCTTCTGTTTGTAAGGCAAATATCTTAGCCATTAGGCCACCCTCCCAACCCTGTGGGGGGTTTCTCCCCAACACCCCCTGACGTGGGAGGCTGTGCCCTCCACACACCCCTACTTAAATATACCAACTCCAAGATTGCACTACAGTGCCAAAAATGGCAAAGTATAAAAGTGGCCAAGCAAATTTTTTCCCAGGGAAAGAATTCGCTGAAAAGCCACTTTGCTATTATACCATTTTGCACTTTTCAGTTTGACAAAGACGCATTTGACAACCTGCATCTGTGACAGCATAATAGGGAGCCATATATATATATATATATATATATATATATATATATATATATATATATATATATATATATATATTCATACACACATACACACACACACACACACACACACATCTATATATATATATATATATATATATATATATATATATATATATATATATATATATATATATATATATATATATATATATATATATATATATATATATATCACATATGCCTTTGACATGTATTGGAGTTATACCTCAGCACCATAACTCTCAACCTTTTAGTGCAATGGAACATAGTGTATGTATTGCAGTTATAAATGTAGAATGTTGCTACAGTGACAGGGGTTGTGTCAACATACATGTGAAGGAAGGCTCTTCTGAAACTGACATGTACACCATCAGTTACTGACAGACATCATAAACTCATCATAGTGAAGTACCACACAAATCACAGCAATGATCCTGTGGAATACAGAAGAAATATGAGCAATATACATGGATAGTCTGAAACAATCTGGTCAGTCAGGAGGTATACACAGAACACCTTAGTGCAAGAATTGTCAAACAAGCCTGACAAAGGGGATGTTTAAAGCCATGAAAATGGAGATATATCAGAAATACTGGAGTAGATAAGCTCACACAATTGATGCATTCACACCCTCCTGTTTGTCCTAACACATATTAACTGGAGGAGCAGAGGTCCCAAGCCACATACTTCACACTAGTTAGTGACATACATCTTCACACCAGCCCACTGCTTTTTCATTTTTGTATGGCTAAGGTGAAAAATAATAAAGAATTATTACTGAAAAAAAAAAGAAATACACAAAATGTAAGATTTGTCCAATATACCACAAAAGGTGATCTATAAGAATTCTCATTGTATCAAAACTATTTTAGAGAACAAACAAGTAGGTAGTAATAACAGGGGTAAGAAGGGAACATATAAATGTGGCCATTGTACCCAATGTATATATATTTTAAATTTAGAAAATTACTACCTGGAAAGTAGAAAAAAGTGGATAAATAGCTCTGAATATTACAATTGTGAGACTAAGGGAATTATATATTTAGCTATTTGCAGGACATGTGGGTCCTTCTATGTGGGAAAGACAGAAAGGAAATTAAAAAGAAGGATCTATGAACATATTTATGAAATTTCAGTGGGAAAGGAAACTAATGCTCTTTTTAAACATACTAGGACCTGTTCAGACGCTAGTTTTGGTTTTATGGTCTTAGAACAAATTAAAAATGATATTAGGGGGGGTCCTTGGGAAGATAAAATAGAATACAGGGAGCTATGATGGCAGATAACCCTGGAAGCAAGTGACCCCCCCAGGTTTAAACGACTGTATCTCTGTTAAACCTTTGTTAAAGTTAAGATCTGCTAAGCTCTAAAGGGATATGAAATATAACCTAAACATAGCCACTAGAGGGCACAGGTCTGCACAAAATTAATATTTTGTATTTTATTAATACTTTTATATCAGAAACTTCTTTTTTAAAAAATGACTTTTTTAAATAATGACTTTTTTGAAGATTTTATAATAATATTATTTAATGGGTTTTAACTTGAGAAGAATAATGAACTATAATGTTGATTTGATAAATTTTAACAAGGTTTTTTAAATGAAGTATGGGTATAATTATGGTCTTAAGTACTTTTATAACTTATTGGTAGATTACTTAATTGTATAATAATCTGATTAATTGGTTGTATTTAAATATTGGTCCTCCTGGAACAGGCTGGTCATCTGATGAAGTCTATGTATGAGACGAAAACGCATGGTGGAATATCTAAGGCATTTATGTATTTTCAAGTTTTCGTTTTTCGTACTGTTTCATACTGTTTGTGGATTTTGTGGTTGAATAAAGCTTTATAGTGGATTGTACATCATCTCTGTTTCTGCACCTTGCTTTTGGAGTTTTAGTCACTTTGGGCAGTTTGCACCACTTTATTTTTTTTATATTTTTTCGTGTACTGAGTGGTTTTCTGAATTTATGTCCAGAGATTCGTTTGTGCACCTGCCCCATTTATTTATGGAAACAGGGATGGTGTGTTCGCAACAGAATGGTAGTGAAAGTTTACCTTGTGGACAACGGTCATTGGGACCTAGAGATGCACAGAATCCAGGAACAACTAATCCCAGAAATGGCAACTATGATAATGTGTGTATGTGCAAATGAATTAATTTGAGGCCATTCACACACACTACACCTGCCATTCCTCTACTTTAGCACACCTGTTGATGTCAGTTACCTTGAAATAACTCTTTGGCCAAGTCTCAGTCCTATAAGTTCCATGGTGCTTGTGATAACTGCATAATACTGTAGTGTAACAAGCAAGTTAGGTAGGAGTTATATTCCCAAACATAGCAACTGTGAAAATGTGTGTGAGAGTTTGTGTGTGTCTTTGTTGACACCTGATTTAGTGGACATTCACACTTACTACACTTCCCTTACCCCTCCTTTAGCACTGCTGCTGATGTCACTCACCTTCAAAGATACCTTTGGACAGCTCTCCAACATGTAAGCTCTGTGGTGCATGCAATAACTGCCTAACACTGTAATAGCAATACATAGCCAAAAAGGGGTTTGAAACTCACTACTGGTAAGTGCGTATGAGTAGTCATCAGTATCTTGTGTGGGTGTTGGGGAGAGTGTATAATGACAGGATCCATTGCAGTGTTTATTTTGATACATTATTATATTGAGGACCTATATGTCCCAATGTCCACATTACAAGGCCAACAGTTTTTAAACACTGTAGAGGTTATTGTAGACAAACCACAACTATAAATGTGTATTCAGCAACAACGACCACAAAGAAATACCAGTGAGAAACAGCTCAACTTTCATGAATTTAATATACAAAAAAATATATTTCACTTCTCTTAGCGCCTCGGCCAACAGCCTTTACAGAGTAGAAAAACAGCAAGCACATTTGAAGTAGTATGTATAGTAAAAGAACCAATTAATACATATAAGCAATCAATTAATTATTCAATTATAAAAAATTTTTTTAAACTTTTAAAGTTACACTAGTCATATAAAACTGTGCCAATTACATTCCTTGTTTAGTCCATAAGGACTTAGAGTATTATATTTCATAATCAATAAAGACTCCTTTTGTCTTAACACATTTTTTTGAAGAGTAACATTATTAAAATGTAATGGTACATGTTCTAAAATAGAAACTTTCATACATTCTAAACTACCATCATGTTCATTATTAAAATGTTATGCAATGGGGCTGTTCATCTTTTTATTCCTCACATCTCTTACATGTTCCTTTATTCTCTGGGATAGAGTACGTTTGGTTTCACCAATATAATATTTCTTGCATGAGCAAAAGATTACATAAATAACCCCTGTACTAAGACAGGAGTATTTTGCTCTATTTATGAATTTTTTTCCATTAATTTCTCTTATTTCCTTATTTATAAAGGGACATATAGAGCACTTATTACATGAAAAAGTACCTACTTCATTAATATTAATTAATATAGGGTTTTGTTTTTCTCTATATACACTATGAACCAGGAAATCCTGTATATTTCTACCTCTCTTATATGATATCACCAGTTCCACATTCTTCAATGAAATAATTTCTTTTTTAACAAAATCCCAATATTCTTTTATTATGTTATTAATCATAGGAGAAAAATTTGTGTATTTAGTTACAAAAAATAATTTGTCTACATTCTGTACATTATTATTATACTGCCCAACATTATATTTATTTTTAAATTTTTTATCACCAAATACTTCATTATAACTATTCATAACATTTAATTTATTATAGCCTCTATCAATAAACAGATTAGCTGCTTTCAAAGCTTCATTAGCTGCTAGAGAGGCATCACTACTTAATCTTTTTATTCTAGTAAATTCTCCATAAGGAATAGCTTTTAATGTGTGTGTCGGATGACAGCTAGTACCACACATTTTCCAATTCATCTTATCAAATTTTCTATGTATACTTGTAATAATTTTTTTACCATTACATCCAGTTAATGAAATATCCAAAAAATTAATTTTATTTCCTATGCAAGTATCATCAAATTTGATACCAAATTCATTACTATTTAAATCATTAATGAATGTAGCAGATGAAACATACCCCCCATCACATATAAAAATTAAATCGTCAATAAATCTATAGTACCCAATGACATGTCTCCTAAAAAAAGAATGATTGTAGATATACTTATTTTCAAAAAGACCCATGAATAAATTGGCATAAGCTGGGGCAAAAGCAGCCCCCATTGCTGTTCCCTTAAGTTGTCGATATAAGGTGCCGTTAAATTCAAAAATATTATGGGTCAAGCAGAACTCTATTAGTTCCACCATAAAATGTGTTTTAGGGTTATCACCCATAAATACTACTACAGCCTCCAAACCAAATGTATGTATTATACTCGTATATAAACTCACAACATCCGTAGTATTGAAATACATATTTTCTAGCCAACTAATATTTTTAATTTTATTCAGAAAATCAAAAGAATCCTGAATGTATGAAGGCAACTTAACAACTTCTTTTAAAAGGTGTTCATGTAGTAAGCCACATAAATTGTATGTAAAGAAATCAAAAGCAGACACAATTGGTAATTCGGAGGTCTTTCCAGGTTTTTATGTACCTTAGGTAGGCAAAAAAATTTTGCCACCTTACTATTTTTGACTATAATTTTATTGTCCACATCTGATTTAGATCTGAATATAAATGTGTATTGCCATGTGCAATTACTATGTGACAGTATGGATTAGTAAACAATATAGGCAACCATTATAATACCCAGATACCACTCTCCACCCACGGATCATACACAAACATGCTTGGCTCTTTCTCCCTTCCTTTCTTACTTTCTCTCTGTCTCTCTCACTCTCCCTCTCTGGTAGATGTGGAAAAATACATCTGTTTTGCACAGGCAGCACCTTGAATTTTGTAGGTAATGTTCATGATCAGCTGATGGCCTGTGCATGAATTGGAGTCCCCCACTTGCTAATTGAATGGGGAACAGCTCTGGTATCATTCCTATAGCCAATTGCATGGAAACACACTCTTATAACTAAGCACTTCATGTGGGTCTTGGTCCTTTTCCCTCACTGTGAGCAGGACTTCATGTGGATGTCTGCCAAACAGTATCACAGAGGGTAGTTGTAAATATCTCTTACAACATACATTGTGAAGACAGGCCAACAAACAGGAGGGGGATGTTCAAGACATGGGGACAGAATGTAAATATTGCTGTTCTACATTTGAAGTAATGTTGGTTTAACAGGATTTGTGTGGATATCGCTGTTCTGCATGATTTAAAGTCTGGCATGACAGTGTTATGTGGTTGAGGAAACTCTCACCTATAGGGCTATCTGCAGCCTGCCCAGAGTTTGGAGTTATAGATGTGGAGTGTTACTCATTTCCTGTCTTTAGAAATGCAGTGGCATACTCTGATGATTGCAGTCAGTAAATGGTGACATCCATTTGTGTTACTAACTTCATATGCCTCTGAAGATATATGTCACAACAAACCCTGTTATACCAGCAATTCTTTCCATTTATCATAGCAATATGTCAGTATTGGCCCTGTTTTTTGTGCCTTCGGCCCCCAAGTCTGTCACCCTTTGCCCATATGTCATGCAGTAAGAGGTGCATATGTATAGTATATCATTATTTACTGACATCATTCCTGATAACAAGCCAGTGATATATCAGACTGCCAGACATGCTATGTATAGTAGGCCTTATATTTGTGGACAAAACCTGGACATTCTGTTGTAGTCTGTACAGTAGTGTGTTCATTGTACTTATGGTGATTGTTGACAGAGTGTCAGTATTGTGTTGTATTGTGAATATGTTACTTGGCCTGTGTACAGACTGTGGTAGATGTCAGTGTTCTTGGTCCTGTTCTATCTGACTTTGCATGCTGCTCAAGTTTCTGGTACCCTATCAGCATATATGTTTGTAGGGCCAGATTGAAACATGTCCCATACCACAGTCAGGCATCAGACTACACTGTGAATTGGACCAGTATATGTAGGCTTAGTGTGTGAGTGGCAAAAATGAGGATGGTTTTCTTCACACAGTCCATATACTGTACTATTAATTAGGCTTCCCATAATGTGACTGTGACTGTGTTGAAATTGGTTGTGGGTATGCACTTTCACACTGGTGTCTGTTACTCCATGCTGATACATGCCTGTAGTGCCTGCTATATTTGAAATTATATGTGTGTTCCCCATAAGAAACTTGGGTCGGTGTTGTGGCAGTCTGCCTGTAGTTTACACAGTGCTTGCTGACATGCCTAGCAGCTCAGTGTATTTACCTAGTGTGATGTTATGTCCAGATATTTGTCAGATATACCCTTCCCTAGCCACCATACATGTTGTGTATTTCTGAAACAGCAGTGTGATGCTGTGAAGATGCATGTCACTAACTAGTGGGAAGTATGTGGGCTTGGGACCTCTGCTTCTCCAGTTATTATGTGTTAGGACAGACTGGAGGGTGTGAATGCATCAACTGTGTGATCATATCTACTCCAGTATTTTTGTTATATCCCCATTTTCATGGCTGTACACATCCCCTTTGTCAGGCTTGGTCCACACATCTTGCACTAGGGAGTTCTTTGTATACCTCAGGACTGACCAGATTGTTTCAGACTGTCCACATTTATTGGTCATAGTTCTGCTGTATTCCACAGGATCATTACTGTGATTTGTGTAGTACTTCATTATGATGATTTTATGATGTCTGTCCATAACTGATGGCATACATGTCAGTATCAGAAGAGCCTTCCTACACGTCTGTTGACACAACCCCTGTTACTGTAGCAACATTCTACATTTATAACTGCAATACTTACATTATGTTCCCTTGCACTAAGAGGTTGTGAGTTATAGTGCTGCGGTATGACTCCACTATATGTTATGGGCAAATTAAATGTTTTATAACCACACACACACACACACACACACACACACACACACACACACACACACACACACACATATATATATTATATATATGTGTGTGTGTGTGTGTGTGTGTGTGTGTGTGTGTGTGTGTGTGTGTGTACATGTATACAAATATCTACACACACACACACACACATATATATATATATATATATATATATATATATATATATATATATATCCATACCCTTATGTGTAAACATGAGTATTGTATATACCTTCTCAGATACAACCCACAATATTTATCTGATATGTGTATATTTAGATATAAAAACATGACTGATTCAGCACTATTCTTACTAACAAGTAAACAGTTGAAGTAGTCAAAGCAGTTGTTCACTACTATTTAGTATGTGTACTGAATGATATATTTGAACAAGCAACAAACATTAATACAGCTCAGATGGCTTAGTGGTGAAGTACTGTGATTGTAGTTTACAGGGACCTGGGTTCATGACCAGCAAGGACTGTTTATTTGTTGCCAGGCAGAACAAGAACTGTTGGAAACAGAGTGGTTAAGGCAGTTTTAAGTGGGTTTGCATGGGTTTATGGGATGGTAAGCGATGTTAACATACGGTTAAACAAAAAGGTGCTTACATCGTGTAGGCTTCGCTTACCACTGCACAAATCTGCTTAGCATTTACATTTAAACAATGTATACACCTGCTAAGCATAGCTCAGACCTGGTAACCAGTGATCACATTCCAGTTTGATAAAGTAGCAGGGTAATAACATCTTTAATAAGTGTATTTAATTCCATGTACATAACGTGCTGTCATTACAGTAGCAAGGAGTGTGAGTGTACTGTATGGGACACATGAGTATACATGGCTAGTACCACAATTTTTCCCTTTGTATGTGTTTCATACATGAGTAGTATCCCAGGTTATATGTAGTCACACTTGTATGTATTGTATCATTACGTTACTACTTTTAACAGTGCTTTTTCATGTAAGAGTAGATTGCAGACTGTAGTACTGGAACCATACACCCCTACATGCAAAGCTGGATTCTGCGTACTGACTAACATGTTTTTGGTGTGTGAGCTGTATGTTATTAAGTATCTCCTATTGGATATTGATCTGATATGTTGATATTAACTGTAGACTAGTATGTTTTTAGGACATGTCATTGAGGACTGCTGTCTTGTAGTAATGGCATACCTATAATTTTCAGAAATCCATCTTTCAAAGCATTCATCCTAATGCTTTTCCTGTTGGCTATCTACTTTCTGTCTGTCCTCTGTACAGATGTGCAGATTCCAGGTATTCATCTTGGCTGCTAGCAGGCAATCTCTGACTGACACTGACATGTCTGTCCAGCTGTGTTATGAATGCCACAGCTAGGAAACCCCACTCTGTATGGACCATATGGCATGGATACTTCAACCAGACTACCACAGTCAACAGAACCTGTTTGGGTACAGGGTCCTAATCCAGACACTGGCCATGTCATGCAATACATGTTGCATACATGTCAATTGGAGCACCACATTGGCCCTCCCCAACAGCAAACCAGATGAGCGGATGTTGAATGTAACTGTCACCCTGGGGATCAGTCAAGTGGCAATACTTGATAGATGGCCTGCTGACAAATGTCAGATGCCATGATACCAGTGTACTCACATGCCCTACTCTTTTCATCTCTCCATGGACATCAGCCTGGAACACACCTAGCAACACCTGCACTTATGGACCTCTGTACTGACAAATGTGTCTGTGCATTACTGAGTATAACAGTGTTTGTGTGTTTGTAAACTTGTAGTTGAAAATACTCTGAGGGCCTTCTCATCCACTACACCCCCATTGCTATACTTAGAAAGGGCTACTGCTGTAGTTCACATTAAATGCAGCTTGTGACACTCTTCACTCTATGGGCTACCTGGAGCTTGCAGTACCAGCATAACACTGTTCTACAAATGAGTAGATAACCGTGGGTTACCCTCTGAGTACTGGCAAATGTGAGTACGAGCGTGTGTGTGTGTGTGTGTGTGTGTGTGTGTGTATGTGCGTGTAATTGTGAGTGTGCATATTTGTAGGAGACTGCATTCTGAGGACACATTCTCCAAGTTCACTAAACCTTGCCATACATTATAAGGGTTGGTGATGTTGCTGTCATTAGGAGAGCCATTACAAAACCATTACCCTACTATCCCTGTGGCCTCTGCAATAAATGCATATTCCTGTAGTAGCAATAATTAGATAGACAAGAGTTTGTATTGCAGTCTTGGTAAATGTGTGGTTGTGGGTATGTCGGAGCATTATCATGGGTTTCAGAGAGTACAATATCCAATGTGGGGTGGGGGTGCTGGGTATACTGTCTTTACACCATGGTACCCCCAGTTCATGTCCCAAGGTCCACTGTATGAGGACCACTGTCACCATCAACCATAGAGGTAACTGATTACACTATCCAGCCCAATGATGCATGTACTGTGTGCAAAACGTCTGTAACAGAATGGACTTACTGACAAGGTAGCTAGCACTGCTAAACTCAGGTGTGTCAAATGTGTCTATGATTGTATGTGTTTGTCAATGTGTATATGACAGCATGTCATACTATGTATTGTTCATTAACACCCAGTACATCCCCCATTACCATACTGTACAAGGCCTGGTGATGTTCTTCACTTAACAGGAAACTCGGGACGCACCTCACCCTAACAGCTCTGTGGTGTGTGCAATTAAGGCCAAACACATTAGTAGCAATAAGTACCTAGGTAGGGGTTCTACTGTCAGTATTGCCAAGTAAGTGTGTGTGTGTGTGTGTGTGTGTGTGTGTGTGTGTGTGTGAAGGGATCTACTTCAGTTTTCAGAAAATATATGTCCCAGGAGATCATTTGTCCGATAACTAACTGGCAAAAGGTAACATTTCAAAGCAATCATCTTGTGGAAATACATTCAATCAAAACTAGTAGTGGATGTGTAAATGCCCTCTTCCAAAATGTACAGGTATACAGCAATACTGGAGTTGGTATATATACATGGGTGTGGTTATTGTGGGCACAGCCACCCACATTGGGGTTATTGTTGTGTGTATCTCCCCACTTAGTTTGCTGTTATACTCTACAGTTTATGTTAACAGTTTAAGTAGTTGTTAATCACAGTACGTGTGTTTCTATGCCACCCCACACCCTCCAAAGTGGGGTGCTGTGAAACCCACACCAGCACACCTATGTTTACCAACTCCAGGATTGCACTACATTGGGGAAGAGGACATATGCCCTGCCAGGACCATGTCAATGACATTAAACTGGCGGACTGATTATTTACTGATGTGATGTTTTGGCAGCTTAGTCTTAGTGGAATTACATAGGCCAAAATGAGTTCACTGTAAAATGACATACATCCATGTGAATAGTATTCTCTGTGTATTGCATCGACACGAAAGCCTCTGTGTCTGTTATTCACAAACATTTGGTGTGTGCCACCAGTACACTTACAATTGTCCACTGTAGAAGAGCTGCTTACATCAGCCACCATGCACTCACCTGTATACACCCCTCAGACCTATCAACCATGTGGCACATGCAGTAACTGTTATACAGACCTGTTACCTGTATTCAGCTCTACCCAGGATATGACACAGTGCCACAGCCCTTGTAGGAAAGGACAGCAGATCAACATCCTGTTGACACATAGACACCTAAAACACAAACAGAATACTTTATGGAGACCACAATCAGTCAGTGTTAATGACAACTATAATGCATCATGGCTGGACAGCTACACAACCTGATGTGTAAGCATTAATTATTTTAGCTGAAAACATTTAGCATTACATTGCTAAACCTTAGTACATTTACCATGTGTATCAGAACCATATTAGCATGTCCCTGCATCGATGGTATGGATGACAGGGATGTGGCACAGGTATCATCATATGCCCAGGGTGTGTTGTGGGATTGCCAGAGGCCTGGGCTGAGCCATTTGGTTGACATCATGTATGTGGGCTAGGGGCTTCTTTATTACATGGGCTGTGCAGACATGGTGTGTGTAAGTATTGAGGTACCCTAGCGGTGTTGATAATGTGTGAGTGTATGTATGCACACATTTCTGCCATGAGATGCCCTATACAGGAGTTTGTTGGACAGCTGCAGACCGTACATGGCAGGGTGCACAGTTCACCGTGTCTGGCCATGGACATGGGAACTGTGCCTGCCAGGGGTTCCACGGATACTACCAGGCAGAAGCCCAGATATGGTACCCTCCCCTGATGATACTTGTCCACTGAATCCACTTCCCTCTTGGGACTGGCAAGGACCATATACACATGGCCTGCTGTATTGTGGTGTGGACAACACCTCCCTGTAGTGCTGGTGCTGGTACTGCCAGTACGGGAGCAGCTGTGAGTTGTTGCACATCCAAGGAGACCTCCACCTGTTGGTGTTGCTGACCTACATCCACGTGGGCAATGCCCTACTCCCACCACATGCTCTACCACAGACACCACATGGTTAAGGTTTTCCACCATCTCACCAAACCGTTTATCCATGGCCTCTGCAAAATAATGGTGGGCACCTGCAAGATCATGGATGTTGTCACGTACAGCAGGAAGAGTAGCCCTCTGGAGCATCAGACTATCTCTGGTGTAACATTCCATATGTGCCTGTGTCTCAATGATGGCCCAAAACATCTGACTAGTGACACCTGCTGTGGCACTTTTGCCAGTGGCATGATGGCCAGCAGCCCTCCAGTGATCACCCCTGTACATCTGCCTGTGTGGCACCTCATCGGTCATCTGGTTATGGCTGCTGTGTACAGACACACTTGCCATAGTCACCACACTTTCCTGTCCCATGCCAACACCCACCAACTGTCCCTCATCTATGGCCACTGGTGATGGGGTATGAATGGCCACTGTGACTGTGTGTGGGGTTGGGATGAATAAAAGTGGGATGTTAACCAATGGCACAGATTCAGCCCCTGACAACACTGCTTGTGCCTCACTATGCCTATCATCATTGTCAGAGTCTGTATGGACACTGACATCAGTTTTTCTGCAGGAGGGACCCTGACCCACCTTGCCACCTGTGAGGGACAGACAAGAAATGTAAATTAAGACCCGTACATTCTGGTTTACTTCTACACACACACACACACACACACACACACACACACACACACTTACAGGTGAGGTGGCGCAAAGATATTACACAGACCTCTCATTACTCCACAGTAAACATGCATGACATGTGGCACTCAACAGCATGAACTGCAGCTATACTCAGTCCTTGTTACCAACATTATACATATCTGTGATGCATGAGTTGTGTTAGTAGGTGATGACCCTTCCACTGGAACACAATGCACCCATGTACACAGTATTGCTCTGCATCTGTACAGCACGCTGGCCTGTACTGTGCACCTTACTGCACAAATGTACAAATGATTGCTGAATGTGTATATGTGTGGCAGTTATTTTTGTTCTCTTGCTCACAGCCCCTATGTGTTTTACATATACCTGGGATGATATGAGGACTGATATCAGTAATTAATGCCTGTCCTTTGATTTTCAGATCTCATCATCAGCAGTATATGTATGTGCAATAAAATCCAGTTCCACTGACAACCTTCAAACATTAATGTGGATAAGAGGAGTGTACACACCCCTGTTGACAAGCTAGCCTCTTCTATGCTATGCAATAGGGCCACAATACTGCATTTGTTAATATCAGCCTTATTGCAGATGCTTGACAACTATGGACCCACATATGAGTGTTATTTTGCAGTGTTTCAAATTCCAAACACCATATGTACTGGCCTAGTTCCAGCTAATGAACAGCAAATCTAAAGTTGTACACTGACACCAGCAAGCTAAATATCGGGGATGATGGCCCTGAGCAGGGGTGAGGTGTTGCTTGTGCACCATATGTATCTATGAATGCTGTCAGTAGGTTTGACCCTTGGTCTCATGACACCATTACACATTGTGGCACATGCCTTTGGGAGACTTTCATGTTATGATTAGGCTACCTGTAGAGAGCCCAAGATGATGTATCGTGTTGGACAACTCTTCCGTCTGATTACCCTTACCCATAAGCCACACTTATGCAGAATCCAGGCAATAGTTGACACGAGTACTCCACAGGCAATATTTGCTAGACATTCTTACAAGTCCCTCAGTGTTGCTGCATGTTTCTGGGCAGCCTCCATGACCAGTTTGCAACATGTTTAGTCATCAGCTTTGGATGGGCATCTGTTTATTTTCTACGTCAGTGTTGTCCCATACTTCATACCCACATACATGACTGCCTGCACTGTTTGCCATGGTATATGCAATGGTGAGGTGAGGCTACCTTTCCCATTCCTGAGTGCTACCTTTCGGATATTGGATCCATTTCATGGTTTGTAAGATGTGTGCATGCCATGGCTGCCTCTGTTGCAGGTGAGTGTGCAAATTTCATGGACATACTTCTTGGACAGCAGACCATGACTTGGTGTGTGACATTGAGGCCCTGTACTTAATGGAAGGTGTGTACGCAAGAAGAGTGAATGCTGTCAGTACATCACAATCTGCTTCCACAATATCTTATTTGGAGTGTGTGCACATATATGCTTCCAGTGTTTGTTAAGGTATGTATTCCCCATATTTGTTGTCCTAACATAGGATTCCATATTAAACATTCATTGCTCATGTTAGGGTCACATTACAGGTTGTAAAAGGTGTAGAATGTGGTATTGTGATTCACCATTTTTTTATATCAGGAACAGTTGCCATTGTAATAGTGGTGTATACACTGTTGTAGCCATTGTACAAGGGTAATTTTTCAGACATGTCCCTACTGTAGGCCATTTATCCCACCATTATGTTCATCTCTGTCCACACATCTTGCACTGACAGGTTGTTAGGTGTACTGCAGGACTTTTACATAGCCTTCAGATATGCCACCTTGGTGTCCACTGTGCTGCAGTGCAGTTAACACCAACAATAAGTGAACATGTACAGCATGCATTATGGGTAGGTGTGTTAAATGTGTGCATGGCAAATAGCATGGCCATAACATGGTAGGTGTATTGGCAAACCTGAATAAAACAACTCCTTACTCACCAGCTACAGGCTGCTGCCCCAGTTGTATACTAGAGGGACCCAAATAGTTGTGAGACAGAAGTAATGTCAGTAGCTACACCTCTGACATTGGTACAGGGTGGGAGCAGCATTTCAGCACATTGACAGTACAAACCCACAATACCAGAGATTATGCACATCTTTTCATTACTACACTACAGCAACAGGCCATCTTATCTGATATATGCATGTAGATATTTTACAGATAAAATATGATAAGAAACAGTGGTTTAGTAATTTTCCCTGGGGCCTTACCTGCATGCTCCTCATCCGTTGTGTTGCTGGCACCCACCTGCACAATGCTGTCTTTAGCCTGCTGGCTTGGCTGGTGGACAGGTGCACCAAGGCTGGCGAGGAGCTCCTCAGCATGTGCCCATGGGGGCTGGATGGCATGACCTCCACCTGTGGCTAGCTGGTCCCTCCTAACTGCAGCAGCACTCTTATGGGACTGGCGGATCAGATTGGTGCATCGATGCCACACCTGCTCATAATTATGGTTGTGCAGGCCGACATTGTTTACCTTTTGGCTGAGCTATTTCCACAGGGTGGTCCTCTCCTGCAGATCCTGTGTCCTGTGGATGAAGAGGATGGCACAATGCATGATGACATACTGGATGATTGCATCATTTTCCAGGTTTGTGAATGCAGGCAGATGTTCCCTGGACATTGTACCTGGAAGACATAAACAGAAAAAAGGTCATAGGACCTCATATGGTTGTCCACATGCACATCAGCAGTGGATATTACTTGCAAATAATCCTGACTATACCATAACACTGTAAGCTATCATAGCTTGACATCTTGCATTACACTACTGGCCCTGACCTGTTCAGTTCCCCCAATGTTGGACACTTAATGGCATAATCGACTATTCACCATTCATTTTTCTGTAGAAGGATGAAAGTGGCCATTATCCCTGTGGATGGTGTGTGGATGTGGCATGTATGTGTTTGACTGCAGTGTGTGCTGGAACTGTGAGCACATGTCTGTGTTCATGTAGGAGGCAAACTGTGATGTTCTCATGGCCCACGAACACTTACTGTTGATGCCATCAGTCGGCATTATGTCCATGCTCACTACTGATGCAAGCAGGAGTTTGGGTGATGTACATATCCCCCTGTACTGATGTTGTGGACAGGGTGCTACTGTTCCCACCTATCCTGCCTGATGCAGGTTGCCTGTATCCATGGCATGTGGGTATGAGGTGTGCTTTACCCCCAGCAGAGTTTGACATGTGTTACTGGCTCTGAAGACTGCATACATATGTGTAGACATGGTTGCAATTGTCCTTGTTGGTTTGGATATGTCTGATTTCTATTCCTAGTCTACCTTACAGAAAGTCACCTGTGAACCTACATGCTTGCTCAGATAGAGGCGCACTTGCTTCCAAGTTGTGATCTACACCTATATGTCCCTGTACAGCCACTGCAGCAACCTGTTATGTGCTTTGTGTCTTGGTGCTGACCCCCAAGGTGGATTACCCTAGTGTTGGTAGAGGATGGTTGTACAGGTAAGGTACTGCTGATTCCATATAGCTACAGTGGATATGAAGTGTGCAAACCCCAGCTACAATGCATGGTACTTGTGCAATTGGAACATGACCCCAAAAAAGCACATGTCAACACAATCCCCACCTGTGATGTGTCCTATAGCCTGCTCAGTTCAATAGGGAACATAACAACCTGTCCAGTGGAAACATATGGGAATTAATACTCAGTACAGTAAGCCAGTTGAAAGTGTGTGCACATTCTTGCACTGATATTTTATGTAAACACCTGCTGAGATGATTACATCATCCATTTGTCTTGGTTTGTACTCTAACGTCATATCACATCTTCACTTGGCAATGGTTGCTCACCTTCCATGAAACAGCTTTGTTTCTTTTTCAACAGAATTGTGCAGGTTATGGGTCACATTTGAGGTGAGAAATGTTTTGACATGACTTTCTGTGGTCCCATTGGCATACAGCACACAGACCTGACATTCCAACAGGGGTGTGTACACTTTGATATCCAATGTATATGGGTGTTGATATAGCTGCTAGTGGTAGGCATGTACAGTGGGTCATTACACAGTTGCACACTTCTCTGATTATTACGTGATAAGCATGCCTAATGTAGTACCCATATCAGTGTCATGGCAATGCAACAATCAGTAGAAGGACTGGACTGATTGTGACCCATGTTATTACTTCTGTGCCTTATTGTTGAACATAGACATGTTCAGGGGATACCTGGTACACATTTGTGTTCTATGTCATTATGGCACACTGTATTTACAGTCTTGCAGCTCAATCATACGTCTCAATCTGTTATACCAGGACTTCTGGTCATTGGTCCACCTCAATGGGTGACAAAATAGGGAAGTCAATTTTGATAACATATATATATCTGCCATAACACAAGTATATGTGTAAATGACTACAGATATCAGTCACAACTGTGAACTTTGTCCAGAAGAACATGTACAGTTGAATGTTATTAATACAATTTATCACATGCAGCTTAATGCACACATCTGCAACAGTGCTTTACTATGTTCATGCCCAATATAGGTATCTTAGTTTTGCAATACAAACATGTATAATACTCATATTCACAGGTAACATATGGATATGGGGAACATCCCATTAACTGGCCTAGCAGTGGCACAGATATGACTGTTTAACAGATACTCTAGTGGTTGACATATGTAAGTTGCCCTTTCCCAGGGTGTGTCAGGCTCCTCGGCTGTAAACCAACCTATTCACCCCTTAGAGCATCACATGTTGACAAAGCCTAACCTTAGGGAGAGATATATAGGGACAGATCATAAATATGCCTATTACAAACCTATGGCGTTTGTGCATGATACATTTTGGATTACCATGACTGTTCTGAAGGTGGTGGGGTCTGAAACTCAGGAGTCTGTCATGACTTCATTACTTCTACCTTCAGCTATTTGCCAGACTAATATAGATATTTGGAGGAACAGAACAACACTATGATGGCTAAATCTTGACATTCTGTCCAGATCTGCACATTTGACAGGTATGGCCCACTGCTGACAGAGCCAGATGTTATTTCCATAGCATTTGTTCAGCAGGACATCATTACAGCAAGTATTGCTGACACATATACATCCTTCATAATCATCTACCCCATTATTGCAGACCAAGTACTACATTCAATTACATGCTTACATGTTTTACATACCTGGTTAAGCTTCAGGTTCCTTCTGTGTACAGGATGTCTTCTTGTTTTTTATTTTGAGGATTTGTTTATGTTTTATTTATTTATTTATTTTCTCTCTCTCTCTCTCTCTCTCTCTCTCTCTCTATCTCTTTCCACTGCTGGGATTGAGCTTGTTTGAATAGGATGAAACATGTTTTTTGTAGGTGATGCTCATGTTCAGGTGATGGCCTCTGTACCAATTGCTGTTACCAACTTGCTAATTGCATGCAGGCAGCTGTGTAGTTCTTCCAAAAGCCAGTGTCATAGCTACCCACTATTATAAATAACTACATAATGTGGGCATTGTCCCTTTACCTTTCCAGTATGGAAGACATCCGTCATGTGTGTGGGCAGCAGTGTTACAGACAGCAGGTAGGAATACCTCTTACAACAGTAGTTGTGGACACAGGACACCTACATGTTTGTATAAGGTTCCAGAACTAGGGACAAAATGTGAGTGTTGCTGTTATATGCATTGAATACTGCTAGTTTTACAAGGTTTGTGTGTATGTGCTAGTTTTGCATGGAATGTAGTCTGTTTTCATACCGCTCAACTGTGGGCCTATCCACATGATGGCCAAAGGATTGGCTGATATGTTTTGTCTGTTCCCCACACAGGTCTTTTCCCTGACATATCAGTGGTATTTTCTCCATTGATTGCTAACAGTACATGGAAACATCCATTTGTGTTTCTGACTTCATATTCCTGAGTAAGGGCATATTGCAACCAATCCCTTAACACCAGCAACTTTCGCAGTGTATAACAGCAATATTTCAAATATGGCCCTGTGTTTTAGTCTCTGTCCTCCACCTATATACCAGGCTTTCTCCAGATGTCATGCAGTAAGAGGTTGATAGGTATGGTTTATCCTTATTTAGTGCTGACATTCCTGCTATCATTCCAGTAATGTTTTGGACGCCCACACAAGTTGTGGGGTAGGGTCCATATATATGAGGGCTACAGCTGGATAAAACATGTGTGACCCTGTACAGTCTGGAGGTCAGTGTATAGAA